>NW_024097881.1:0-227500 GCF_016545835.1 Crotalus tigris | reverse complement strand
AAAAGAAATGGAACAGAAGGGAGATCTGTAAGTCTAAGCAAGCAACGGGAGACCGCTTCTATCTATCTATCTATCTATCTATCTATCTATCTATCTATCTATCTATCTATCTATCTATCTATCTATCTATCTATCTATCTATCTATCTATCTATCTCTATCTATAAATAAAATCTGTTTTTGGCTGAGAAAAATAATAAGAGATAATGCCATTCTCAAAGTCAAGATTACTTAGCTATTATGATCAGGTACAAGATGTCACCATGGAATTAACTGGAAGGGGTGCTTAAGAGCACTGAGTGCCCCCTGTAAGAATCCAAATTAAAATAACTATGGCAAAGGTTTCTTCCACTTAATAATAATCAGGGCTTTTTTTGTCATAGAACGCCCAGATACCGGCACCTTTTTGGGATGGAACCTTGTAGGGTAGGCAAGGCGGGTTGTATGATGTGTGTGAGTTCTGGCACCCCCCCCCCCTTTTTTTTTTTTACAAAAAAAAGGAATGAGAATAATAATTAAGTTGGAAGGGACCTTGGAGGTCATCTAGTTCAACCCCCTGCTCAGGCAGGAAACCGTACACCATTTCGGACAAATGGCTGTCCAGTCTCTTCTTAAAAACTCCCAGTGTGGGAGCATTCACAAATTCTGGAGGCAGGTGGTTCCACTGGTTAATTGTTCTAACTGTCAGGAAGTTTCTCCTTAGTTCCAGGTTGCTTCTCTCCTTGATTAGTTTCCACCCGTTGCTTCTTGTCCTGCCATCAGGTGCTTTGGAGAATAGCTTGACTCCCTCTTCTTTGTGGCAGACCCTGAGAGATTGGAAGACTGCTATCCTGTCCCCCTTCGTCCTTCTCTTCATTAAACTAGACATACCCAATTCCAGCAACCGTTCCTTGTATGTTTTAGCCTCCAGTCCCCTGATCATCCTTGTTGCTCTTCTCTGTACTCTTTCCAGAGTCTCAACATCTTTTTTACATCGTGGTGACCAAAATTGGATGCAGTATTCCAAGTGTGGCCTTATCGAGGCCTTGTAAAGCGGTATTAACACTTCACGTGATCTTGATTCTGTCCCTGTTAATGCAGCCTAGCACTGTGTTGGCTTTTTTGGCAGCTGCAGCACACGGTTGACTCATAGTTAGGTGATTCTCCACTAGGACTCCTAGATCCCTCTCTTAGGTAATCCTCAACTTACAGCTGTCAATCGTGACATGGGCTGGTTTTGCCGAAAAGCAGAAGCAAAATGCCAGTTTCCAGCAAAAAAACATAATAAAACATGGTTATCGGACTGTGGGATGCTGCAAAGGGCTGTAAACGCGTTGTTAAGTTAGTAACGCAGTTGTTAAGTGAATCTGGCTTGTCAGACGGTCGCAAAACAGGATCCCCTGACCCCGGGATACTCATAAATATGAGTTAGTTGCCAAGCGTCTCAATTTGAATCACATGACCCTGGGGACACTGGAAACAGCCGTTAAGTCCCTTTCTTCAGTGCCCCTGTAACCTTGAAACCGTCACTAAATGAACTGTTGTGAACCGAGGACCCTGTACCATATCACCTATGCATTTTTTATTGTATTTTATTTTATTTGGTCTTTTGCAACTTCTTTTTATAGACCGTTCGGTTTTATTGCAATCCGTTTCCGGTTCTTAGCAGCTTTTTTTTTTTTTTTTGAACTGCTGTGGGAGTCGGCCTTACATCAGAAAAAGGAAAAAAAAAAAAAAGCGACAACTTTTCAGTTCCAAGTAATAACAGGAATTGCTGTATGTGATTAGTTATGACTTCTTGAAAAAAAAAAAAAAGGAGAAAGGGGTCATTTTAAACGAAACAGATGGAAGCCATTATCAACTAGCCGAAACGGAGCACGCGGATATACCATTACGAGTTTTCAAAACAACGCCCATAACGATCTGCAGGCATTGTGTTGACCTGCCTGTAACTCCACCTTATATTCTCTAAGGAATCCGTTGTGGTTTGCATTGTTCCTCGGCTGCAAATTTCACAAAGATTCCATCTCCGCTCCAGGGAAATCTTTTGATTTTCCATTGATTCTGCTCTGTATATCTCAGTCCTTTCAGCCCCCCAGAGAAAATTGTGAGTAAGAGGCAGGCCACTGAAAAGCCAGCATAAAGGACTGCCAGGAGCTTTAAAAGCAAGGAAGGCAAATTATATGTGTCCTAGAATAATGTTGCAGGATTCAATCTGAGTCGGTCAACGGGACCACAGGAATAGAATGGAATGGAATAGAACAGAATAGAATTAAGGAATAGAATAGAACAGAATTAAGGAATAGAATGGAATGGAATAGAATAGAATAGAATCTGGAAGGACCACGGAGGTCTTGTAGTCAAGTCCCCTACTCAGGCAGGAGAACCCAGTCCTATATAATTTCAGACAAATGTTTGTCCAGTTTCTTCTTAAAAACTTCCAGTGTTGGAGCACTCACCATTTCTGGAGGCAGGTTGTTCCCCTGGTTAATTGTTCTCCCTGTCAAGAAATTTCTCCTTATTTCTAGGTTGCTTCTCTCCTTGATGAGTTTCCATCCGTTGCTTCTTCTCCTGCCTTCAGGTGCTTTGGAGAAGAGCTTGATTCCCTCTTCTTTGGGGCAGCCCCTGAGATACTGGAACACTGCTATCATGTCCCCCCTCGTCCTTCTCTTCGTTAAACTAGACATACCCAATTCCAGCAACCGTTCCTGGCATGTTTTAGTCTCCATTCTCCTAATCATCTTTGTTGCTCTTCTCTGCACTCTTTCTAGAGTCTCAACATCTTTTTTACATCGTGGTGACCAAAACTGGATGCCGTATTCCAAGTGTGGCCTCACCAAGGCCTTGTAAAGGGGCATTAACACTTCACGTGATCTTCATTCTATCGCTCTGTTAATGCAGCCTAGCACTGTGTTGGCTTTTTTGGTTTATTCTTCCAAGCTTTTGGGTCCATTCTCAAGAATTACTCTCTCTCCGGAATATGTGCCCTGGGCTGTTCTATGCATTGTATTTATATGGTTTCTGGTTGTGTATAGCTTCAAGTTGTTGACTAGGGTGATGACGCTGGCTATTAAGTCGTCAGTTGTTGGTTCCTTGTGCTGCCAAACCGTCGGCTCCTCCGGCTGCTAGCTACACTGCATTCAGAAAGCGTTCAGACCCCCTTCGCTGTTGTCAATTTTGTTATGGTGCAGCCTGATTACTACGGTGGTTGAAATTCATTTTTCCTTCTCGTTAACCCATAGTGACAAAGGGAAAACGGAATTTTTGAAATGGCTGTACATTTATTAAAAAGAAAATACATAGTGCGGTGGTACTGAATGACATGGGGCTCGTTTCCCAGGCTTCAATCATTTCTGTAGCTGTTTCGTTTTGGTCCCTGCTCAGCCAACAGTCTTGGTAGGTATAAAATTGGGTGCATGTCCTTCTTCACTGCAGCATGAGGCTATCAATAAGTTCAAATCTTCTCATCTATACGCTCATGTTCTCACCATCTGGTGTTTGGCTTCCTCCCTATCTGTCCCACATTAGTCAGAAGGGCAATCCATACAGGGAATCTGATAAATTACAGTACTTAAAAGCAGCAAAGATGATCAGGGGACTGGAGGCTAAAACACACAAGGAACAGTTGGTGGAATTGGGTATGTCTAGTTTAATGAAGAGAAGGATGAGGGGGGACAAGATAGCAGTCTTCCCGTATTTCAGGGGCTGCCCCAAAGAAGAGGGAGTCAAACTATTATCCAAAGCGCCTGAAGGCAGGACAAGAAGCAACAGATGGAAACTCATCAAGGAGAGAAGCAACCTGGAACTAAGGAGAAACTTCCTGACAGTGAGAACAATTAACCAGTGGAACAACCTGCCTCCAGAAGCAGTAAATGCTCCAACACTGGAAGTCTTTAAGAAGAGACTGGAAAGCCATTTGCCTGAAGTGGTATAGGGTTTCCTGCCTGAGCAGGGGGTTGGACTAGATGACCCCCAAGTTCCCTTCCATCATCATCATCATCATCATTATTATTATAAGGTAATTCGCGCTACCAGGAGAACATCTAATGATAGTCCAAGTTTGCCTTAAAGCAGACATATCAAACACAAGGCCCCGGGGCCGGATGCGGCCCGCGAAGTGGTTTCATGTGGCCCATGAAGCCATCCTGGAAAGAGTGAGGGAATGGCCCCCGCTGCCTTGGCCCTGGCCCAGGCCGGCCGGGAGCCAATGTACAATTTTGTGGTGGCCATCTATGCTGAAACGCATTCAGTCTTAGCTCCACAAGGCCGTCTGGAAACAATGAGGAACTAGCCCTTGCCGCGTTGGCCCTGCCCCCTGGGTGCATGCTGGGGAGGTGTCCCCCTTTGTGAGGAATGAAGAAATGGACCATGCCTTGGCGCTTGCCCCGGTCCCGCCCCCTTCTGCCAGAGACCCCCAGATCTGTCCCACTCCTGCCCAGGCCCCCACAGGCACCCTTGACACGAACGATGTAGAGTTGACCACACCCACCCAGTAGGCCACACCCACCCAGTGGGCCACACCCATCCTGGCCACACACACCCCCTGAGGGCAACCGCAATGCTGATGCGGCCCTCAATGAAATTAAGTTTGACACCCCTGCCTTAAAGTTTCTGCTCCTGGTGTACTTAGTTCAAACCAATAATTGGAGCAAATAAAGATCAACGAGTGAAATCGAACCTGCAGCTTCTTAGTTTTGGATGGCCTTCAGCTGGACAGAGGTGGCCAAAACATGCGAAGGATGACTGAAGATATGGAGCATGCTTCTGGTATAAGAAATCCCATAGCTATGTGAGGATAGGAAAGTACAGGTGGTCCTCATTTAACAACCGCTTGTGCAGTGACTGTTCAAACTTGCGGTGGGGTTCCGAGTACTTACGACCGGTCCTTAAAGTTCCAGTTGTCGCTGCACTCCTACAGTCACCTTTTTGCGATCTGGGCGCTCAGCAACTGATTTGGATTTTTAATCAGGATAGTGATTTGCAGCCTCCACTGCTGGCTTCCCAAAAAAAAATCACTGGAGAAGCACACAGGAAGTCAGTCCTGGCCAGGTGAGATATTTAACGACTCATGGTGATCTGCTTGCCGGGAGTTATCGTAACTGCCATTGCTAAATGGCATGGCCACATGACCTCATGCTTAGAAACAGAATTGCTTAGCCATGGAAATTCCAATAAAGGAGAATATTTGTAGCTCAGGGCTGAAATGAGGGGCCCTTGGTGCTCTCTGAGCTTGGCTATTTTCCTGCAGACATTTCATTATCTGACTAGGTAACATCATCAGTGCTAGAAGGGAGTGGAGCTTGCAGGGAGGAGGAGGAGGAGGAGGAGAATTATGGGGTCCTTGGTGCTCTTGGAGCATGGTGGTTTTCTTGCAGACATTTCATTACCAAACCAGGTAACATCATCAGTGCTAGAAGGAAGTGGGGTTTGCAGAGGAGGAGGACGACAACAACAACAACAACAACTGTGGGGTCCTTGGTGCTCTCTGAGCTTCATAGTTTTCTGGCAGATGTTTCATTACCCAAGCTAGGTAACATCCTCAGTGCTCATCGCCATTATCAGAGCACGGATGCTGTCACCTAGTTTGGTAATGACACGTCTGCAAGAAAGCCACCAAGCTCAGAGAGCACCAAGGACCCCCTCAGTGGAAATTCCAATCCCAATTCCTGTCCTTAAACGAGGACTACCTGTAACAGCCTCCTCCCTCTCAAGCCTCCATGCTTCCAATCCAGAAGAGTAAACTTGTTTAGAACGAACATACCTGTGCAATATTTTTGTTCAGAAGGAAGACGCCATAATCAAACTGTAGTTTCTCTCCTCCTTTTAGATATAGTGGAAATCTGAAACAGAAAGAAAGGGCAGTGTAAATAGATGATAGACGCTGTTGCTGTCACCCTTTCCAATAAGGGAAACTGCACGTACACACTCTTTCCAGAAAACGTAGGTTTCCTCCTGGTAGCAATTAGAGCAGTCCAGCCAGCAACACTGTGGCCTACTACAATTGGTAGAATCTCTTGTGGGATGTAACAGGGTCATTAAACAATGTACAATGATACATTTGCATTCAACTGCTTTGAAACCCCTCGGATTTGCTACTCAAGGCATTTCGATGCTACAACAAGTTACACAAATCTCCTCCAGCGTAGGGAAAACATCTACTTTCCTAAACAATGAAATGAAATACTGTTTGTGACAAGAGGAAACAAAAGCTTTCAGAGGGAGCCGTTTTCAGAATTTCTATTAAAAGGGCTGGCTCTTGAATTGGATTTTGCCCGACCACTTGTGCGAAAAACCACGGAACAAAAAACAGGGGTTTTTTTTTTTGCCTGCCACAGATGTAATTGATTGATGCAAGATACACTGCTTGTTGGGATTACAGTATGAGCTCAGGCAGTCAGAGGAAATTGTTAACCCTCTTTCGTTAGCCCTAACCCTTGTGGGGAGGAAGAAAATGGGCGAGGCGGCTGAAATAAGTGGGTAAAATTGACTGGGGGGGGGCGAAACTCACTAGCAGGGAAAAAAGAAAAAAGGAACCAACGGTCTTCCATGTTCTACAGTACTTCTTGACTTACAACCACAATTGAACCCAAAAGTTCTCTTACTAAGCAAAACAGGTGTTAAGTTGTGGACTTCAACTCCCCAAACTGCCCCATTTTATGACCTTTCTGGCCACAATGGTTGTCTGAAACGGTATAGGGCAGGGGTAGGCAACCTTGGTTCTTTTATGACTTGCGGACTTCAACTCCCAAAATTCCTGAGCCAGCATGGGGGAACTATGGCCCCTTCATGACTCGTGGACTTCAACTCCCAAAATTCCTGAGCCAGCATGGGGGAACTATGGCTCCTTCATGACTTGTGGACTTCAACTCCCAGAATTCCTGAACCAGCATGGGGGAACTATGGTCCCTTCACGACTCAGGGACTTCAACTCCCAGAATTCTCAGCCAGCATGGCTCAGCTTGGAAACCTCTCCCTTTCCCCTCAGCATGACTGGCTCAGGAATTCTGGGAGTTGAAGTCCACGAGTCATGAAGGAGCCATAGTTCCACCATGCTGGCTCAGGAATTCTGGGAGTTGGTCCACAAATCATAAAAGAGCCAAGGTTGCCTACCCCTGGTATAGGGATTCCTGCCTGAGCAGGAGGTTGGACTAGAAGATCTCAAAGGTCCCTTCCAACTCTATTATTATTATTGTTGTTGTTGTTGTTGTTAGAATTGTTAAGTGAATCACTGCAGTTGTTAAGTTGGTAACAGGATTGTTAAGTGAATCTGGCTTCCTCACTGATTTTATTTTTCAGAAGGTCACAAAAGGAGATCACATGACCCCTAGTGACACTGCAACCGTCATAAATGCAGGCCAGTTGCCAAGCGTCTGAACTTCGATCACATGACCACAGGGATAGTACAATGGTCATAAGTGTGAAAAACGACCCGAAGTCACTTTTTGCAGTTCCACCGTAAATTTGAATGGTCACTAAATGAATGGTTATAAACTGAGAACTACCTGTACAGACAACATACGGATTGCATCTAATACTTGATCACACACCAGGGTTTTCTTCTGTCTGACATACAAACACAGAAACAGATGTTTCAATTATTAGAGGTAGAATCAAGATCACGTGAAGTGTTAATACCACTTTACAAGGCCTTGGTAATACGGCGTCCAGTTTTGGTCACCACGATGTAAAAAAGAGGTTGAGACTCTAGAAAGAGTGCAGAGAAGAGCAAAAAAGATGATCAGGGGACTGGAGGCTAAAGCATATAAGGAACGGTTGCTGGAATTGGGTATATCCAGTTTAATGTAGAGAAGGACCAGGGGGGACATGATAGCAGTGTTCTGATATTTGAGGGATTGCCCCAAAGAAGAGGGAGTCAAGCTATTCTCCAAAGCACCTGAGGGCAGGACAGGAAGCAACGGATGGAAACTAATCAAGGAGAGAAGCAACCTGGAATTAAGGAGAAACTTCCTGACAGTTGGAACAATTAATCTGTGGAACAGCTTCCCTCCAGAAGTGGTGAATGCTCCAACACTGGAAGTTTTTAAGAAGAGACTGGACAGCCAATTGTCTGTAATGGTGTAGGTTCTTCTCTTGAACAGGGGGCTGGACTAGAAGACCTCCAAGGTCTATTCTATTCTATTCTATTCTATTCTATTCTATTCTATTCTATTCTATTCTATTCTATTCTATTCCATTCCATTCCATTCCATTCCATTCCTTTCCATCCCATCCCATTCCATCTCAAATAAATTCTTCTTCCTCCCTGTCTCCTTCTGTTTTTCTCTCCTTCCTTCTTCCCTCCCTCCCTCCTTCCCCTCAGTTGGACCTGTGCCTCATATAACCTTCCCTGCTAAAGGTAAACACTCTATTCAATCCACTTGGGCACATTTGGGCTGGAAGGCCACAAATGTAACTTCAGCCCACTTTGATTTCATGCAGCCTTTTACGATTCTCTATTTACTAGAATCTCTAACCTAGAAATTACCTTGGAAGCCACATAGTAACCCACATCCCAGGGACTAGTCCAGGGGTAGGCAACCTTGGCTCTTTTGTGACTCGTGGACTTCAACTCCCAGAATTCCTGAGCCAGCATGGGGGAACTATGGCCCCTTTTATGATTTGTGGACTTCAACTCCCAGAAGTCCTGAGCCAGCATGGGGGAACTATGGCCCCTTCATGACTGGTGGACTTCAACTCCCAGAATTCCTGAGCCAGCATGGGGGAAACTTTGGCCCCTTCATGACTTGTGGACTTCAACTCCCAGAATTCCTCAGCCAGCATGGGGGAATTATGGCCCCTTCATGACTTGTGGACTTCAACTCCCAGAATTCCTCAGCCAGCATGGGGGAATTATGGCCCCTTCATGATTTGTGGACTTCAACTCCCAGAATTCCTCAGCCAGCATGGGGGAATTATGGCCCCTTCATGACTTGTGGACTTCGACTCCCAGAATTCCTGAGCCAGCATGGAATTCTGGGAGTTGGTCCACAAGTCATGAAAGGATCATTCTTCCCCCACCCCTGCCTTAAATACAGGTAGTCCTCAACTTAGAATGGTTGATTTAGCAATTGTTCGAAGTCACAACGGCACTGAAAAAAGTTAAGACTGCTTTTCATACTTCCAACATTGCAGCGTCCCCATGGTCATGTCATCAAAATTTAAAAAAAAAAATGCTTGGCAACTAATTCATATTTACGACGGTCGCCGTGTCCCCGGGGGTCACGTGATCTCCTTTTGCGACCTTCTGGCAAACAAAAGTCAATGGGGGAAGTCAGATTCACTTAACAAAAGTGTTACTCACTTAACAACTGCGGTGATTCACTTAACAACTGTGGCAAGACGGGTCATATAATGGAGTCAAATTCACTTCACAACCGTTTCACTTAGCAACAGAAATTTTGGGCTCAATTGTGGTCGTAAGCTGAGGACTACCTGAATGATAAAATGCAGCCTCAAATTCTTGGACAATTATCAACCTCTCAGCTAAAATATCCAACTTAAGTCTCAGAAAAGAAACTGAAATGTTGGATAAACTTTCTTACATCTTGTCTCTCTCTTTAAAATGATGCATTTTTGTCCAAAGAGGTTCTCAGGCTGAAATATTAGAAACAGAACATGTGAAAACTTAGTTCACCACAGAAGTATGTAGTGAAGTCACTAGGACTAAGCTGCCTCAGTTTGATGCATATGTGAATATTCTTTATTTTGTGGATAACAACACCCTGTTGGCAAAAGCGATGATTTATTACACCTCACTAGACTTTAGCCTAAAAATACAAGAAAGTTTCCCCGCAATTTTGGCTTTTCTAATGAAGCAATCAGCTAAGGGTTCTTCCACAATCATTCTTGGGAGCCATCATAGTCATAACTGTGGAAAAAATAATAATAACATTTGGAACCAAACCACTTTCATTTCACCTATTCGTCTTTTTGATTGTGTAACTGCTCTCGTTAAACAAACATTTCCAAAAATACGTTCTCCCTTCGCTTCGTAGCTTGCGCTGTTGCTCGGTTCGTCTTGACGTGTTTCAATAGTTTGAAAAAGTCAATATTTTCAATATTTGAAAAACTCATAACATGTCTTCGTAGACCTGGCTGGTGACTCAAATGTTAACTGCTAAAACAAAGCTAAAACAACTGTAGGAGCTGCTATTATTATTATCGATCATCGCACAGTCAGCCAGATGTTCAGACTGGATTTGGCATTTTGTCTACCTATCGAGTCCTTACCCAGGTTGTTGTTGTTGTTGTTGATGTTATTATTATTATTATTATTATTATTATTATTATTATTATTATTATTATTATTATTATTATTACTATTATTAATCATTGCACAGTCAGCCAGATGTTCAGACTGGATTTGGCATTTTTGTCTACCTATCGAGTCTTTACCATTATTATGGATCATCGCACAGTCAGCCAGATGTTCAGACTGGATTTGGCATTTTGTCTACCTATCGAGTCCTTACCCAGGACCTGGGCTAGGCAGATGTGGATGTTTGATGGTATTACAGATATCGTCGCAGGATGGAAGCAGTTCCTAATAAGGCCGCCTTTTGCAATTGACTAATAGCGAATTTGTCAATGCCAGTGGTGTTCAAGTGGTGCTCCAGTTGTTTTGGGATTGCACCCAAGGAGCCTATGACTATTGGTACTACCCTTGCTTGCTTTTGCCACAGTCTTTCTATTTCTATTTGTAGGTATTTGTATTTTGTTATCTTCTCCAGTTCTTTCTCTTCTATTCTGCTGTCTCCTGGCACTGCCACGTATTATTATTATTATTATTATTATTATTATTATTATTATTATTATTATTATTATTATTATTATTGATTATCGCACAGTCAGCCAGATGTTCAGACTGGATTTGGCATTTTTGTCTATCAAGTCTTTACTACTACTACTATTATTATTATTATTATTATTATCAATCATCGCAGTCAGCCAGATGTTCAGACTGGATTTGGCATTTTGTCTACCTATCGAGTCCTTACCCAGGACCTGGGATAGGCAGATGTAGATGTTTGATGGTATTACAGGTATCGTCGCAGGATGGAAGCAGTTCCTAATAAGGCCGCCTTTTGCAATTGACTAATAGCGAATTTGTCAATGCCAATGGTGTTCAAGTGGTGCTCCAGTTGTTTTGGGATTGCACCCAAGGAGCCTATACTATTGGTACTACCCTTGCTTGCTTTTGCCACAGTCTTTCTATTTCTATTTGTAGGTCTTTGTATTTTGTTATCTTCTCCAGTTCTTTCTCTTCTATTCTGCTATCTCCAGGCACTGCCACGTCCACTATCCAGACTTTTTTGTCTTTCTTATCGACAATTGTTAAGTCTGGGGTGTTATGTTGCAGGTGCTTGTCTGTTTGAATTCTGAAGTCCCAGAGCAGTTTAATTTTATCATTTTCTATGACTTTCTCTATTTTATGATCCCACCAGTTTTTGCTTACAGGCAAATGATATTTTTTGCAGATCTTCCAATGCACCATTGTTGCTACTTTGTCATGCCGCTGCTTGTAATCAGTCTGTGCAATCTTCTTGCAACAGCTTACCAAGTGGTCCACTGTTTCTTCAGCTTCTTTGCATAGGCGGCACTTACTGTCTGTTGCTGTCTTCTCAATTTTGACTTTGTATGCATTTGTCCTTAAGGCTTGGTCTTGTGCAGCCAGAATTAGTCCCTCGGTCTCTTTCTTCAATTTTCCTGCTCTTAGCCATTGCCAGGTTTTATTATTATCTGCTTTCCCAGCTATTTTTTTCATGTATTGGCCATGTAGTGCTTTGTCTTCCCATGCCTCTATTCTGTTCTTCATTTGGTCTTTCTTGTAGGCCAGTTTGTTCTCTCCAGTAGTTAGTAAGCCTTCCTGATATACTAATTTCAGTGCATCTTCATCATTGTTCTTCAGATATTCTTCCAAAGCCATTTTTTCTTCTTCAACCATCTGATGTACTTGTAGCATTCCACGCCCACCTATTTGCCTTGGTAGATAAAGTCTATCAATGTCACTGCGTGGATGAAGGGCGTGATTCATTGTCATTATTTTTCTGGTCTGCCTATCCATTGCTTTTAGTTCTGCTTGAGTCCAGTCCACTATTCCAGCTGTGTACCTAATGACTGGGATTGCCCAGGTGTTGATTGCCTTTATGGTATTTCCTCCATTGAGTTTGGATTTTAAGATCTTCTTCACTCTCTTGATGTATTCACCTCTAATCTTTTTCTTGACTTCAGTGTGCTTGATGTTGTCAGCTTGAAGGATACCCAAGTATTTGTAGTACTCTTCCTCATCCAGACTCTTAATGTTATTTTCGTGGGGCATCTTGATTCCTTCAGTTTTCACTATTTTTCCTTGTTTGATAGTAAGTGTGGCACATTTGTCCAAGCCAAACTCCATTACAATATCTTGGCTATATATACGGACAGTGTTGAGCAGCGATTCTATTTCAGATGATGTTTTTCCATACAGCTTCAGATCATCCATATAAAGGAGGTGGGATAGTCTGGCAGATGTTTTTGATGTTTGATAGCCATGTCCTGAGTTATTCAGTATTGTTGACAGAGGAAACAGTGCAATAACAAATAGTAATGGTGATAATGAATCTCCTTGAAATATTCCTCTCTTGATATTAACCTCTCCCAGCTTTTCACCATTGATCTGCAACTGTGTCTTCCATTGTGCCATCGATTTTTGCACAAATTTTCTGATGTTTCTACTGACTCCTGTTATTTCTAGGCACTTGATTATCCAATCATCATCATCATCATCATCATCATCATTATTATTATTATTATTATTGTTGTTATTATTATTATCCTCCTCCTCCTTCGTCTTCCTCCTCTTCTTCCTCTTTCTTTTTCTTCCTTTTCCTCTTCCTCCCCCCCCCTCCTCCTCTTCCTCAGATTAAAAACAAAAATGATATCCCGGGTTCTCATATGTAAACATATTTACAGGTAGTCCTCGTCTTAGAACAGTTCATTTAGTGACCATTTTGAAGTTACAACGGCACTGAAAAAAAGTGACTTATGACCAGTTTTCACACTTACGACCGTTGCACCATCCCCACAGTTAGGGTATCCAAATTTGGACCCTGGGCAGCTGCTTGATATTTATGACGGTCACAGTGTCCCTGAGTCACGGGATCGCTTGTTCTGACCTTCTGGCAAGCGAAGTCAAATGGGGGAGAGCCAGATTCACTTAACCACCGTGTCACTAACTTAATAACTGCCGCGATTTGCTTAACAGCCATGGCAAGCAAGGTGATAAAATGGGACAAAACTCACTTAACAACCCTCTTGCTGAGCCACAGAAATTTGGGGCTCAGTTGTGGTTGTAGGTAGGGGACTACCACTCTTGCTAAACTCTGCGGTTTATAAACTTAATATTCTAAGGCAGGGGTTCTCAACCTGTGGGTCAGGACCCCATTTGGGGTCGAACGACTATTTCACGGGGGTCGCAAAACGACGCAGTCTGCCATTTTCCCCCCCTTTTCCTTAGCTGTGCTACTCCCTTTTATTCTATTGGCTTTTGAAAGCCAATAGAATTAGACTCTCTTGAATAGACTCTAATTCTATTGGCTTTCAAAAGCCAATAGGAATTGTCCAGGCTGTCTCCGCCCTGCTGAGCCCGCCAAAAGTCCCATTCTGCAAACGGTGCTGCAAGTTGTCTGCGGCGAAGGCGAGCTGTCTGGAAACTTCCACCCCTCCCTGCTGAGCAACTACTAAAAATGTAAGGAAAAGAGGGCCAGGGGTGGGAGGTGGGAGGCCGGCGGGCACAGGGAGGGTTGCTGGCGCGCGTGGGGCCCAGCGGATGGCTTACCTCCCTTGGGCTGGGCCAGCTGGTGGCCCAGCCGGTGGTCGGCCTGCGCCGTCTCTGCCGCTTGCCAGCGACGCCTCGGCTGGCGCAGGGGGTGGCACCACGCATGCGCGGCGCTCCCGGGCAGGGAAAGTCCTCGACTTACGACCGGTTGGGGAGTCCTCGACTTACAACTGGTTGGGTAGTCCTCGACTTACGACTGGTTGGGGGTCGCGGCATTAAAAAGGTTGAGAACCCCTGTTCTAAGGAATCTATTTCCTAAGCATCAAAAGAGGTCTCTCAACCTTCGCAGCTTTTAGTCTGGACTTCAACTCCCAGAATTCCGTAGCCAGCGTTGAGTGCCTGGGGAATTCTGGGAGTTGAAGTCCAGACCTCTTTAAAGGTGTCAAGGTTGAGAAACACTGACAGCATCTGCCTTGAATCCAAACTACTGTACTTTTCAAAGCCTAAAACCCTGGCTTGTTTTTTAACACCTCCCACCTGCTTCTAATCTCACATTAAAAACACATGTGGCTTAGAGACTGATTTTCTCCTAATCAGACCTTTTTTTTTTTTTTTGCTTGTGTTTCAAACTGAACTTGGGAAGCCCCAGAGAGATGCAAATCCGCAAACGTGAAAAGAGAAAGAGGCTAACGAAGCTTGGATGAAGAAATCTGGAGTGAAAGTATTTCCTCAGCTGATGTTCTCCCAACACCGCAGGGCTTAAACTTCGATTCGGGGAGAAGTAAAAATGTGAAAGTGATCTTTCGGAGAGCATTGCGAGTTTACCCGAATCGTTTGATTAAGTGTAATGGCTGTGCAATTTTGCATACTGCACATTAACGCAAATTTGCAGACCTTGGATGCTGACATTCTTTCCAACCCCTTGCAACTCTGGTTAGTATCAGTGGAGACGAAGAGGATCAAAGATTACAATGGAGCAATCAGCAACATTTCAAGCCGTTGCCCTACTGCCCTTCCCATGAGGACCTAATGGAAGAAAAATAAATAGGGTTCCCCCCCCCTTCTCCTAGCTTGTTTTTTCAACTTGATCTTTCTTTCATCAGCTTCTTCCCTCACACCAGATTTAATCCTATTCTATTTTTGGAGTCACTGTGCTGCCAGAAAGAGGCATGGACAGCATGCTGAGCCCTCTTGTATAATTTCTTTCCAAATTTCTGGGAAAAAAATAATAAGGGTGCAAGTCCACAGAAAATGCCAAGTGTTCCAGTATCTCAGGGGCTGCCACAAAGAAGAACGGGGTCAAACTATTCTCCAAAGCACCTGAAGGCAGGAGAAGAAGCAACGGATGGAAACTAATCAAGGAGAGAAGCAACCTAGAACTAAGGAGAACAATTAACCAGTGGAACCGCCTGCCTCCAGAAGCGGTGAATGCTCCAACACTGGAAGTTTTTAAGAAGAGACTGGAGAGCCATTTGTTTGAAATGGTACAGGGTTTCCTGCCTGAGCAGCGGGTTGGACTAGATGACCTCCAAGGTCCTTTCCAACTGTTATTCTATTCTATTCTATTCTATTCTATTCTATTCTATTCTATTCTATTCTATTCTATTCTACTCTACTTTACTCTATCCCCATCCTCATATATTCTATTTCTATTCTATTCTATTCTATATCTATTCTGTTCTATCCCATCCCATCCCATCCCATCCCATCTTCTATTCTATTCTATTCTATTCTATTCTATTCTATTCTATTCTATTCTATTCTATTCTATTCTATTCTGTTCTATTCTATTCTACTCTACTCTACTTTACTCTATTCCCATCCCCATATATTCTATTCTATTCTATTCTATTCTATTCTATTCTATTCTATTCTATTCTATTCTATTCTATTCTATTCTATTCTATTCTATTCTATTCTATTCTATTCTATTCTATTCTATTCCTTATTCCTATTTCTATTCCAGTGGTGGCGAACCTATGGCACAGGTGCCAGAGGTGGCACTCAGAGCCCTCTCTGTGGGCACGTGCGCCGTCGCCCCAGTCCTAGGCTTTCAGCTGGGTTTTATAAAACCTTTTTGCTCTAGGCCTCCGCTGCGGTATGCAAAAAAAAAAAAAAAGGTTCAATCAATCAATCAATTTCAACTTTTGCGGGGAAAAAAAAAGATCTTGCAAAGTTGGAATTGATTGATTGAACTTTTTAGTCCCACCCAGTTCTGCTGTTACCACCGCAGCCACGCCCACCCAATGGGCCACGCCCACCCGGCACTCGACGATGCATAAGTGGGTTTTGGGTTGCAGTTTGGGCACTCGGTCTCTAAAAGGTTCGCCATCACTGTTCTATTCTAATCTATTCTATCCGCAGTTTTATAGCTTCTTGTCTTCTAACATGTGTTGGAAAACAAATAATTGTAGGAGAAGAGCAGGAAGAGCTTGCAGGGCGGAGTTAAATGTGTCATCAGTTTACAGTCCTTATGTTGCCACAAGCGATCCAACGCCAGCTCCTCTTGAATCCCATGGACTCTTAACTAATTCCAATTCATGATGATCATTACTTGACTAGATTCTTGTGTATAGGCCTGAGCAGTAAATCTTCCAAGCTGAAACTTAACGGAGGATCTCGATCCTTTGCGCTTGACAATAATTCGCTAGTTGATGGAAAAACTATTGACAGCGTCCCATATAGCACTGCTTCCAAACATTCCCTTCTTTTTATTCTCTCTCTCTCTCTCTCTCTCTCTCTCTCTCTCTCTCTCTCTCTCTGTGTGTGTTTGTGTGTTTGTATTTGTTTTCTGAGGTTTCCGCGGGTATTTGTATGTAGGTCTTTGGTTATTCGGGTTTTCTCCCGCGTAAAATTGGAAGTGTCGAATCGAAACGTCGCCAAGACACTTCCAATTTTACGCGGGAGAAAACCCGAATAACCAAAACCTACATATACATACATACATACATTCTTCCAATACTTAGGAAAAAAAAACAGCCAAAGATTAAGTATTCAGGTCAAATCCTTGTGTGTGATGTGCTGAATTTGCAAAACACCTTAAAGCACGGGTCTACAAACTCGGCCCTTTTATGACTGGTGGACTTCAACGCCCAGAATTCCTCAGCCAGGCACGTGTGCCTGGCTGAGGAATTCTGGGAGTTGAAGTCCACCAGTCATAAAAGGGCCAAGTTTGAAGACCTCTGCCTTAAAGTGTTACTTACGCCTGATGCAGGATCCAATCTGAGTCAGTGGCCGGGACCATAGGTTTAGGTCTTCAAAGCTTTTGGACTTTGTGCTGGAGTCCAATCTCAGGGAAAGCTTAGAAAACCGAACCGTTGGTTCCGGTCACTGACCCAGATTGGATCCTGCAACGTTATCTTGGGACACCCATATTCGCCTTCATTTGTGTTACACCTGACTGCATGATGGAATAAATAGCAAACGACAGCACATCTGGTGAATGTTCCTGCTAAAAACATTTTGGCACACTTGTGCAAAGCAGCTTTTGGAATTGGGAAATCAGAAGCAGCTGCTTTGCCATCCTTTTTTTATACATACATATAGAATATTTTATTAATTTTCTGTTATTACCATTCCTTAATGCTTAATGAAGGTGTTGTCTGGGTTAGTTTATTATATTTAGTAATACCAGTTAAGTTCTTACACTCTATCCTGTTTTTCCAGCCACTGATAGAATAGGTTCCATGTTTGAAAATATACTGTATCTTTTTTTTTTCTTTAATTCTCAGTTGCTTTACTGTCCTATGTGAGCGTGAGATAGTAAACTTTATTTCAACCAAGGAGGTCTTGGCAGAAACCTGAAGGGTTTTTTTTTTTTTTATTGAAGAGTTTTATAAAAGTTACAATATAAACCCCAAAACCAACCCACCTTAAACTCCCCCTCTCCCTCCCCCACTTCCCAGAGCTGAATACAGGGTTACAATTATAATAATCATAATCTAACTAACATTAACCAACTATATCAATAACCAAGTCCATAATGCGCTTTAACTCCCCTTTAGCATAAATATAAACAAATTAAAGCAAACATAATAATAATAAAAACATAAACAAACATAATATCCTAATTATTAAACTAATTATTAAACAATACAATATCCAAATTGTTAAACAATACTAATACTAAAATAATAATAATATTCCACTATAATAAACTATTAATAATACTCTAAGATTTACTCATAAACTAAGTGGAACTTTTTAGTCCCATATTTAGTCCCATAATTAAAACCTGAAGGGGTTTTAATTCTCCGCTTTAAAAACAAACCGTGTTTTACTGACTACTATTTAGACTTCTCTACCTACTCCCAAAGGCCTTGTGTTTCCTATGGCTTCAACACTGTTGGAAGTCACAAAGAAGGGGGAGTCAAGCTCTTCTCCAAAGCACCTGAAGGCAGGACAAGAAGCAACGGATGGAAACTAACCAAGGAGAGAAGCAACCTGGAACAAAGGAAAAACTTCCTGACAGTTAGAACAATTAACCAGTGGAACAACCTGCCTCCAGAAGCGGTGAATGCTCCAACACTGGAAGTTTTTAAGAAGAGACTGGACAGCCCTTTGTCTGAAATGGTATACGGTCTCCTGCTTGAGCAGGGGGTTGGACTAGAAGACCTCCAAGGTCCCTTCCAACTTTGTTATTCTGTTTCACAAGGCCTCAGAGCTTTGCTTCAGGCCCGTACGCCAACATGGCGAAGCTGCAGTTGCCTTCAATGTGGGGATGCAACTGAGCTGCAGGCGCTGACCTCCAGGGATCAGCATGATGCATGAGGTCTTCTTGGAGAATAACTATCCCCAACAAAACAAGCAATCAAAAAAAAAGATGTTGAGACTCTAGAAAGAATACAGAGAAGAGCAACAAAGATGATTAGAGGTCTGGAGGCTAAAACATATAAGGAACGGTTGCTGGAATTGGGTATGTCTAGTTTAATGAAGAGAAGGATGAGGGGGGACATGATAGCAGCGTTCCAGTATCTCAGGGTTTGCCCCAAAGAAGAGGGAGTTAAGCTATTCTCCAAAGCGCCTGAAGGCAGGACAAGAAGCAACGGAGGGAAACTAACCAAGGAGAGAAGCAACCTAGAACTAAGGAGAAATTTCCTGACAGTTAGAGCAATTAACACATGGCTTGGACTCTTGAGATATAAGACTAAGTTAGAACAATTAACCAGTGGAACAACCTGCCTCCAGAAGCGGTGAATGCTCCAACACTGGGCGTTTTTAAGAAGAGGCTGGACAGCCATTTGTCTGAAATGGTATACGGTTTCCTGCCTGAGCAGGGGGTTGGACTAGATGACCTCCAAGGTCCCTTCCAACATTATTATTATTATTAACAACAACAACAACAAGCTATTAGTCACCTGGAATCACCTTTGGCCAGGTGGGTGGCATAAAAGTTTGACAAATCAACCAGAGGAAAGGAACAAGACACTGTTCAATAAATTAAGATGGCTTTCAAAAAATACGCCATCGGCTTTTCTTAGAACAAGCTTTTAGCTCTAAAGGCATACCCGCAAATCAGATCAATTACAATTTCTGAATCTCAGTCAGCGGGTCTAATTATCCACCAAGACCAAGAATGGGTTTATTTCAAGTCTACGAGAGATTGGAATTAGCTGACATGTGTCATCCTTGGCAGGTCACTAAAGTCAGAAGGAGCTAAAAGTGCCAAATCTGGACTTGCTTGAAAATCATTCTACTTCCTGATCAGAGGGGCTGATACTGTTTAGTTACTGTTTAGATTACGGAAGTTTTACATACTGAAATTAAGAGATGTTAAATGTCTATGGAGATTCTCAGTCACGAAAAGCACCTTCGGGACACAGAGATGTTAGTTTTACTTGGATATAGAATACGTGAGCAGATTCTGTTGAAGCGTATTAATTCTCCACCTGAGAAAAATTCAGAACTACTGTGAGAATATACTGCTACCCTTGCCAAATACACAGAGATTTTATAATCTTAATTAACAGAAGCCTAGGATTTTCCCTGCATTTTCCTTCAATGTAGTTAACATAAAAGCAATTTAAATCAATGGAGAAATTACTTGGCCTTCATTCTGCATTAAATCAATGGAGGTGAAAAGAACACGGTCAGATTAAGTAACGTTTCTGCTTTCAATCGTCATTCATGTCGGTAACTCTGGGTTGTACACCAGTTGCTCCTGTGCCTAAATTGGGGAGACTTTAGTCACTCCTGTCCTGGTCACCTCCCATGCGGACTACAGGTAGTTCTCGCCTTACAACCGTTCACTTAGTGACCGTTCAAAGTTACAACGGCGCTGAAAAAAGGGACTTAGGACCGTTTGTCACACTTACGACCGTTGCAGCATTCCTGTGATCACGTAATCAAAATTCAGATGCTTGGCAACTGACTTGTATTTACGACGGTATAGATCAGTGGTGGCGACCCTATGGCACGGGTGCCAGAGGCGGCACTCAGAGCCCTCTCTGTGGGCACGGGCGCCATCACCCCAGTCCTAGGCCTTCAGCTGGGTTTTATACAACCCTTTTGCTTTAGGCTTCTGCCACCGTGCGCAAAAAAAAAAAAAAAAAAGGTTCAATCAATCAGTCAATTTCAACTTCTCGCGGGGAAAAAAAAAGATCTTGCAAAGTTGGAATTGATTGACTGAACTTTTTAGTCCCACCCAGTCTGCCGTTCCCATGTAGCCACGCCCACCCAAGGGGCCACGCCCAGCCAATGGGCCACACCCATCCGGCACCCGACGATGGATAAGTGGATTTGGGGTTGCAGTTTGGGCACTCGGTCTCTAAAAGGTTCGCCATCACTGGTATACAGGGTCATGTGACCCCCTTTTGCGACCTTCTGACAAGTAAAGTCAATGGGGGAAGCCAGATACCCTTAACCACCTTGTTAACTAACTTAACGACTGCAGTGATTCACTTAACAACCTTGGGAAGAAAGATCGTAATGACTGTCTCGCTTAGCGACAGAAAGAGGGACATATAGGGAGTCCTCAACTTACAGCTATTTAGGGACTATTCGAAGTTACAACAGTACTAAAAAAAATGTGACTCGCAACCAGTCCTCGCACGTATGACCGTCGTAGCATTCCAACTGCCACGTGACCAAACTTGGGGAGCCTGGCAACCAGCGCGTATTTAAAATGGATGCAGCATCCTGGGGGGGGGGGAAATCATGTGACTGCCCCTTGCAGCCTTCCCAACTGGCTTCCAACAAGTTGAAGTCAATGGGGGCAAACCAGACTCGCTTAAGGACTGCGTGATTCACTTAATGGCAGCAGTGATCTGGCACAAAAAGGTCATAAAAATCAGGCACGACTCGCTTAATGACTCCCTGGGGGGGAGAGAGGAAGAGGGGGCATCATGTAATCTCCATCTGCAATTTTTTCCCCAACTGGCTTCCAACCAGCAAAGTCAACGGGGGGGGGGGGGGGAGGCAGGTCCGCTTAACGGCCTCATAACTCATTTAACAACCGCCTCGTTTATGACGGAGATTCTGGTCCAAAATTGCGGTCGTTAAGTCAAGGACTAGCTTTAAGCAAAAAAAAAACAACCATACTATCCTTTTAACTAAATATGTCCTGTTTCCTCTTCCCCCCCCCCCCACAAAAGAGTTAGAAAAATACTTACTCTCTCTCCTTCTCGGTCAGTTTGTCATTAATGTTATCTTTGATTGCCGAGCGGGAGCCCTTGTGAATGATTGGATACCTGAGTGGTACTTCCAGGAAGTAGGAGATCATAGAGACCAGGTGAGCCGTGTAGCCCAGAGCGACGGCTATGCTCCCGTCATCCTTCGCTGTAAGGTGCAAACAAGACCAATTTAAGCTTTAAGACTTAGTTGCCCTCTCCAGATTTTGGGGCGGTTCGTTTTTAATTGAAGAATTTATATTGCATTTGTGCGCTTTCCAAGTCCCAGCTGACTCCTCCAGGGGTCTGCCTGGAGAAATCCCTGCAGTTTTCCTGGCAAGATTTTGGAAGTGGTCAGTTTGCTTCCGAGGGCTGAGAGGAAGTGACTGTCTTTCAAGTCAGCCAACTGTTTAGTTCAGGGGTAGGCAACCTCGGCTCTTTTATGACATGTGGACTTCAACTCCCAGAATTCCTGAGCCAGCATGGTGGCTCAGGAATTCTGGGAGTTGAAGTCCACCAGTCATGAGGGAGCCATGGTTCCCCCATGTGGCTGAGGAATTCTGGGAGTTGAAGTCCACATGTCATGAAGGAGCCATAGTTCCCCCATGTGGCTGAGGAATTCTGGGAGTTGAAGTCCCCAAGTCATGAGGGAGCCATGGTTCCCCCATGTGGCTGAGGAATTCTGGGAGTTGAAGTCCCCAAGTCATGAGGGAGCCATGGTTCCCCCATGCTGGCTGAGGAATTCTGGGAGTTGAAGTCCACAAGTCATGAGGGAGCCATAGTTCCCCCATGCTGGCTCAGGAATTCTGGGAGTTGAAGTCCATGAGTCATGAAGGGGCCATAGTTCCCCCATGCTGGCTCAGGAATTCTGGGAGTTGAAGTCCATGAGTCATAAAAGAGCCACGGTTGCCTACCCCTGGTATAGTTCCTTGACTGGGATTAGAACTCACAGTCTCCTAGTGATTGGCCGACATTCACCCTGCCAGCTTACATGCCTAGGTCAGGACTAGAACTCACGCTCTCTTAGTGAGAGGCCCAAGGTCACCCAGCTGACTTTCACTCAAGCCTAAACCAGAACTAGAACTCACAAACTCCTGGTTTCTAGTCTGATGCCTTCTCCACCACACCAAATTGTCTTAATTAAGGTACGGATATCAAAACAGAAAGTGTCAATGGAAAAAAGAAGTTGAGCTGAATAAAAAAAGGGATTTCAAATGGCAATTTTCATGCCTTGCCACTGCTTTTAATTTCACTCAAAGTGAACCCTTTCGTGTAACGCCTTTCCCAAAATACCTCTTGTCCAGGGAGACCATCCTTCATGGCCAAAACAGCAGCCCCCTCCCCAAGGCCGTAGCCCCTGCTAGCTCACAGTCTCCTTAAATCAGTGGTTCTCACCCTTTTTAATGATGCGACCCCCAACCAGCCGTAAGTCGAGGACTACTCAACCGGTCGTAAGTCGAGGACTACTCAACTGGTGCAGCCTTAAATCTTCCTTGGAACATCTCAGTCCTTCCCTTCCTTCTTCTACCCTTCCTTTTTTTTTCTATACAGAAAACTCAGATTTATGGAAGGTAGAAGGAAGCGGAGGAACTAACTTATCGGGTTCTCTGTCTAGAAAACATTTTCTGAGGCAAAACCTTAAGGCACACATAAAACATCGGTATTTTTACTGGTATAAATTCGTGCCAAGGTTTTTAGCGACAAGAGACAACAGAGGAACCTTATGAAAAGAAATATTCCATTAAAAAAATAAGGTCTAGTGAAAGAGGGGAGGAGAGGGAAAAAAAAACCCTATTTCTTTACTTCCAAGCCTTTTGACTTTTATGGATTAACTTTATCCTCTGCGGTTCCAATCTATGTTTTCCATAGCTTCCTTCTTTTCATTTAATTTCTCCCTTCTTCAAAATAAAAAGATGAAAGTGACGCCATCAATGCAATTTATTTCCTTCTCCTCCCCAAAATGTTTAGCCACACTGTGGCACAACTGTGGGACCATGCATGAGTTTGTCAAAATATTAACAGCCTCACAAGCGCTATCAAATAGCAACCTTAAAAAAAAAAAAAAAATCCAGCCGTTGAGAACGATTAAAACAACTTCCTTTCCCTCCGCTATATCATCTCCCTTTTGCTCAAGTCCAATTCATCAACGTGCTATATAAAAAAGCTAAGATCATGCAAATTGTTTTGCATTGTTTCTTCGCTCTTTGGGGGGCTGCCCCCAAAGAAGAGGGAGTCAAGCTCTTCTCCAAAGCGCCTGAAGGCAGGACAAGAAGCAACGGATGGTAACTCATCAAGGAGAGAAGCAACCTAGAACTAAGGAGAAACTTTCTGACAGTGAGAACAATTAATCAGTGGAACCACCTGCCTCCAGAAGCGGTGAATGCTCCAACACTGGAAGTTTTTAGGAAGAGACTGGACAGCCATTTGTCCGAAATGGTGTAGGGTTTCCTGCCTGAGCAGGGGGTTGGACTAGATGACCTCCAAGGTCCGTTCCAACTTTATTACTATTACTAACAACAAGAACAAAAAAAACCCCACATTTTTAACCCAACTGATTTGGGTGGAGTGGGGGGGGGGAAAGGGGGGAATGGAGGCCTGAGCTATTCCATTGGCATGCTGCACAGTGCAATTAGATAACAAAATGAGCAGGTAAATGAGCCAGTTACCTTGAAAGTTTTCAGAATTGGGCAACTTCACTCCGCAAATAAAATAATCCTCTTGATCGTTCTGTGAAGAGTAGAAAAGAGAGGTTGCATCCGGGCCACGTTTGCTGATAAAACTCCCGATTCTGATAGCAAGCTAACATACTTAGTGTACATGCCTATATACACGCATGGATATATGTGTGTAAAGTAGCTTCCCCTGTCTGGCTCTGGGGGTGACTCCGTTTCCTAGCCGAGGGAGCAAGCATTGTCTGAAGATGCTTCCGTGGTCATGGGGGCAGCATGGCTCATGGAACACTGTGACCTTCCCAACAAAATGTTACCTGTTTATCTACTCACGCTTACTTGCTTTCAAACTGCTAGGGGGGCAGGAGCTGAGGCAAGGAATGGGAGCTCACCCCATTGAGCAGCACTCGGGTCTCAAACTTCATAAGCCCAGCATCTTTAACCACTGAGCCATCGCATGCATGCATCTGTCTGTCTATCTGCCTGCCTATCTACTATCCATCTATCCATCATCTACCTACCTACCTACCTACCTACCTACCTACTTACCTACCTACCTACCTCCATTATCTATCTATCTATCTATCTATCTATCTATCTATCTATCTATCTATCTATCTATCTATCTATCTATCTACCTACCTACCTACCTACCAACCATCATCTACCTACCTTACTATCTATCTACCTACCTACCTACCATCCATCATCTACTTACCTGACTATCTATGTATCTATCTATCTATCTATCTATCTATCTATCTATCTATCTATCTATCTATCTATCTATCTATCTACCTACCTACCATCTATCTATCTATCTATCTATCTATCTATCTATCTATCTATCTATCTATCTATCTATCTATCTATCTACCTACCATCATTTACCTACCTACCTACCATCTATCGACCTATCTCTCTATATTTATCTACCTACCTACTATCTATCTATCTATCTGTCAGTCTGTCTATCTATCTATCTATCTATCTATCTATCTATCTATCTATCTATCTATCTATCTACCTACCTACCTACCTACCTACCAACCATCATCTACCTACCTTACTATCTATCTATCTATCTATCTATCTATCTATCTATCTATCTATCTATCTATCTACCTACCTACCTACCTACCTACCTACCATCCATCATCTACTTACCTGACTATCTATCTATCTATCTATCTATCTATCTATCTATCTATCTACCTACCTACCTACCATCTATCTATCTATCTATCTATCTATCTATCTATCTATCTATCTATCTATCTATCTATCTATCTACCATCATTTACCTACCTACCTACCATCTATCGACCTATCTCTCTATATCTATCTACCTACCTACCTACTATCTATCTATCTATCTATCTATCTATCTATCTATCTGTCTGTCTGTCTGTCTGTCTGTCTGTCTGTCTGTCTGTCTGTCTGTCTGTCTATCTATCTACCTACCTCCATTATCTATCTATCTATCTATCTATCTATCTATCTATCTATCTATCTATCTATCTATCTATCTATCTATCTATCTATCTATCTATCTATCTATCTATCTACCTACCTACCTACCTCCATTATCTATCTATCTATCTATCTATCTATCTATCTATCTATCTATCTATCTACCTACCTACCTACCTACCTACCTCCATTATCTATCTATCTATCTATCTATCTATCTATCTATCTATCTATCTATCTATCTATCTGTCTGTCTGTCTGTCTATCTATCTATCTATCTATCTATCTATCTATCTATCATCCATCTATCTATCTATCTATCTATCTATCTATCTATCTATCTATCTATCTATCTATCTATCTACCTACCTACCTACCTACCTACCTACCTACCTCCATTATCTATCTATCTATCTATCTATCTATCTATCTATCTATCTATCTATCTATCATCTATCTATCTATCTATCTATCTATCTATCTATCTATCTATCTATCTATCTATCTACCTACCTACCTCCATTATCTATCTATCTATCTATCTATCTATCTATCTATCTATCTATCTATCTATCTATCTATCTATCTATCTATCTATCTATCTATCTATCTACGTACCTACCTACCTACCTACCTACCTAAAATTTGTTAAATTTATAGATTGCCTCTCCCACTTTATATAGTACATGACTGCCAAGTGTACTGGCCTCTCCCAGCCCTGTCACCCCTCTGAATTTAAGAACCCAGGATTGAATCTGGAAATACACAGATGCTTAAGCTAAGGTCACTTTTGTTCATAGATAGTTAATGTTTAGGATAACTGAAGTTCAGCCCCTTCTCCAAGGCAAAAGCCGGACACTTAACTCAACTCCTGAACCGGCCATTCTTAGAGAATCCATCACTCACCGTATCAATAGGATAAATACAGGAAAGCTCTGATAGCAATTGCCTACATCGGATCGTCAGCTGAGCGTTGGTTTTCAAGACTTGCTCTCTAGGGAAGGAGACAGAAACCGGTCAATGGTGCAACCATGGCTTCCTGAAGGAGCTGTCGACACCCTCATTCTGAGAAATTACTGGTTCTGCCCCGCTGAGAGAAGTGCAGCATTGTTAGCTTTTAAAGTCCCGGTGTAGCTGACTAAAATGGCTAACTTTAACAAGGATACATTTCCTGTGTAATACGCTGACAGGCCATTAGGGAAAAAAAAAAACACGATGGCTTGGCAAGTTTTATCTGAGGATCTGGTTCATAGAAGAAACTCCACAGATGAATTTATCTGGGCGGAAGGGATGCGTAAGGAAGAATGTCCAACTAAGTAACAAAAAGTGTTCATTTCTGGAAATTGTTCCCACCATCAGGACTTCTTCTTTCTTTTTTTTAATTGAAAAGTTTTATACAAATTATTACAATACAATATCCCTCCCTCCCTCCCCCCCAACCCTAACCCCCCCCTCACTTCCCAGAGCTGATTACAGGGTTACAAATAAGCGAACAAATTCTAACTAAGCTTATCCAACTATACCAATAACCAAATCCATAAAATACTTTAACTCAAATACAAGAAAATTTTAAAGAAAAACAAAAATAACAACGAGGACTTCTTGAAAAAGTATTGTTAAGGTACAGCAGGGGGTTCCAAACCGGGGGTGCGAGACGATATTCCAAGAGGTGCGAAAACTTGGGTTTTCAAAACTATAGTGTATTTGCATAATTGGTGGCTGTTATTTCGAACGTTTGTAAAGGGCGCGAGAATATATCAGAAGCGTTCCAGGGGGTGTGGGGTATAGAAAAGGTTGGAAGCCGCTGAGGTACAGTACAGACAGGGATAGGCAACCTTGGCTCTTTTATGACTGGTGGACTTCAACTCCCAGAATTCCTGAGCCAGCCATGCTGAGGGAAAAATGGAGAGGTTTCCATGCTGGCTCAGGAATTCTGGGAGTTGAAGTCCACAAGTCATGAAGGAGCCAAAGTTTCCCCATGCTGGCTGAGGAATTCTGGGAGTTGAAGTCCACAAGTCATGAAGGGACCATAGGTCCCCCGTGCTGGCTCAGGAATTCTGGGAGTTGAAGTCCACGAGTCATGAAGGGGCCTTAGTGCCCCCATGCTGGCTCAGGAATTCTGGGAGTTGAAGTCCATGAGTCATGAAGGGACCATAGTTCCCCCATGCTGGCTGAGGAATTCTGGTAATTGAAGTCCACTAGTCATGAAGGGGCCAAAGTTCCCCCATGCTGGCTCAGGAATTCTGGGAGTTGAAGTCCACAAATCATGAAGGGGCCATAGTTCCCCCGTGCTGGCTCAGGAATTCTGGGAGTTGAAGTCCACGAGTCATAAAAGAGCCAAGGTTGCCTACCCCTGGTATAAAGGAAACTTCACAGGAAAATGATAAACACAAAAATCAGCCACTGTTTCTGTCTAAACGCCTTCCTTCGCCGCAAATGAGGGATTTCAATACTTTAATTTGTAACATCGGTGTCCAATTTACAATTCTTGGTACTTCATGGGTATTTCTTAAGATCCTGGGCCACCCTTCCCCTTTAGCTTTCGATCAGCAGGTATTCTTTAGCTCTTGTGACAGGAGAATTGGCCACTAACTATACATGTTGTTGTTATTGTTTTCAGCCACCAAGTCATGTGTCATAGTTCCGACTAATGAAACACTAATATTAGCAGCGTTGACATCATGCCCAACTCCCCATGACCCCAAGGACCCCAGAACACCAGCCCCCCCCCGTCCTCCACTATCTCCCTGGGTCCACTCAAACCTATGTCCACTGCATCAATGACACTGTCTATTTACTTCATTTATTTGGCCAAGGGTGACTAGACACACAAGCAATTTGTTTCCAGTACTGAAGCATTCAGTGGACTTGCAAAACAACAGAAAATAATAATAATAACAGCAAGAGGAGGAGGAGGAGGAGAACTGGAGGAGATAACAAAATACAAAGACCTACAAATAGAAATAGAAAGACTGTGGCAAAGGCAAGCAAGGGTAGTACCAATAGTCACAGGCGTCTTGGGTGCGATCCCAAAACAACTGGAGCACCACTTGAACACCATTGGCATTGACAAATTCGCCATTAGTCAATTGCAAAAGGAGGCCTTACTAGGAACTGCTTCCATCCTGCGACGATATCTGTAATACCATCAAACATCCAGATCTGCCTATCCCAGGTCCTTGGTAAGGACTCGATAGGTAGACAAAAATGCCAAATCCAGTCTGAACATCTGGCTGACTATGCGAATAATAATGAAGAAGAAGAAGAAGAAGAAGAAGAAGAGGAGCAGGAGGAGGAGCAGGAGGAGGAGCAGGAGGAGGAGGAAGGGGAGGAGAAGGAGAAGAAGAAGAGGAAGAAGAAGAAGAAGAAGAAGAAGGGAGCAGGAGAAGGAGGAGAAGAAGAAGAGGAGGAGGAGGAGAGAGAAGAGAGGAGAAGAAGAAGAAAAAGAAGAGGAAGAGGAAGAAGAAGAAGAAGAAGAAGAAGAAGAAGAAGAAGAAGAAGAAGAAGAAGAAGAAGAAGGGAGCAGGAGAAGGAGAAGGAGGAGAAGAAGAGGAGGAGGAGAGAGAAGAGAGGAGAAGAAGAAGAAGAAGAAAAAGAAGAGGAAGAGGAAGAAGAAGAAGAAGAGCCAATAAAGTAAAATAATAAATAATATTGCAGCCACACAACATGGGTTAATATATATACATGTTAGATTAAAAAAAACCCGCAGTAGTCACTGTATTTTGTCAGCTGCAGGAATTGTTCAGCAGAGGGATGAACACCTAATTTTCGCAGCGACTAATCAGTTTATCTAATTAACTCTGTCTAAGCATCTCACCCCCCTTTTACCTTCCCTCTTTCCCAACATCAGAATCTTTTCCAAGGAGTCCTCTCTTCTCATTTAGGGGCCCATGTATTTGAGTTTCAGCTTCAATATCTGTCCTTCCAAAGAACAGTCAGATTTAAATATCCTTTAGGCCAGTGGTTCTCAACCTGTGGGTCGGGACCCCATTTGGGGTCGAACGACCATTTCACGGGGGTCGCCAAACAACGCAGTCCGCCATTTTTTCCCCCTTTTCCTTAGCTGTGCTACTCCCTTTTATTCTATTGGCTTTTGAAAGCCAATAGAATAGACTCTCTTGAATAGAGTCTAATTCTATTGGCTTTCAAAAGCCAATAGGAATTGTCCAGGCTGTCTCTGCCCTGCTGAGCCCGCCAAAAGTCCCATTCTGCAAACGGTGCTGCACCAGTTGAGTAGTCCTCGACTTACGACCAGTTGAGTAGTCCTCGACTTACGACCGGTTGGGGGGTCACGGCATTAAAAAGGTTGAGAACCACTGCTTTAGGATAACTGTATATGAACAAGCAGAATATAGGCAAATCTCCCTGCCCCCTTCCAACCCATTTTAAGAGTCCCTTTACCTCTTGGCTGTGCATTCCTTCCTTAATTCTTGCAGGGGTTCCTTATCTAGTCGGAGCTTTGAATGTTCCTCTTCAAATACTTTTCCTACCAAAATCATTTGAGGAAGAAAATATCTGAGGTTACTCTTGAGTAGCAAAGATTGGCAATTAAGCAACACTATTTAATTAGTTAAACCATTGGTGATATATAAGATCATTCTCCGGTATTATCTGGTGCCAAATCTCTAATCCTCCAATAAGACAGGCCTATTCTGCTATAGCCCTTGTCCTCCAGAACAGAGGTGGGGAAATGATGGCTCTTTTATGACTTATGGACTTCAACTCCCAGAATTCCTGAGCCAGCATGGCTGGGAGTTGAAGTCCACAAGTCATATAGGAGAGATAGTTTCCCCCATGCTGACTCAGGAATTCTGGGAGTTGAAGTCCGCAAGTCATGAAGGGGCCACAGTTCCCCCATGCTGGCTCAGGAATTCTGGGAGTTGAAGTCCGCAAGTCATGAAGGGGCCATAGTTCCCCCATGCTGGCTCAGGAATTCTGGGAGTTGAAGTCCATGAGTCATGAAGGGGCCAAAGTTCCCCCATGCTGACTCAGGAATTCTGGGAGTTGAAGTCCACAAGTCATGAAGGGGCCATAATTCCCCTATGTTGGCTGAGGAATTCTGGGAGTTGAAGTCCGTGAGTCATGAAGGGGCCACAGTTTCCCCATGCTGGCTCAGGAATTCTGGGAGTTGAAGTCCGCGAGTCATGAAGGGGCCACAGTTCCCCCATGCTGACTGAGGAATTCTGGGAGTTGAAGTCCGCAAGTCATGAAGGGGCCATAATTCCCCTATGTTGGCTGAGGAATTCTGGGAGTTGAAGTCCGTGAGTCATGAAGGGGCCACAGTTCCTCCATGCTGGCTCAGGAATTCTGGGAGTTGAAGTCCACGAGTCATAAAAGGGCCATCATTTCCCACCCCTGCTCTAGAATATTCTCCCTTTATATATCAAGATGACCCCATTGGTCTTTCACAAGGCTGTGAAAACTCGCTTGTGCAGTCAGATCAGGGGCCCTGAGTGTGCTAAGGCAGCGGTCCCCAACTTCTTTGGCTGCATGATTGGCGGCGACACATGGCTGTGGCAGGGAGAGAGGGAGGGGATGGGTTTGCATGTTCAACCTAATCCCACACATGCGCAAAAAAAAGCATTTTTTTTTTGCAAGCTTGCCCGCCGCTTGCGTGGTCTTGTTCTCAACCGGTCATGGACCGGTACTGGTCTGTAGCCCAGGGGTTAGAGACCCCTGTGTTAAGGTCTGTTTCCTGGCTGTATTAACATCCATAGTAATAGCTCTTCTTGGTGCCAGAAATACTGTCAGCATAATAATTTAATAGCTAAATAGCTTATGTAAAGATGTAATGTAGATGATGCAATAATAGGAATGACTCAGCAGGTGTGTGTATCCCTTTAAGAGTCTGAGTATAAAAGGGAAGTTTTTTGCTGGAGTCTTTCTCTCACTGGTCAGTTTGATTGCTGTAATTGCTGTGTATTGGAGTTTGCTGTTTCACCATGTGTATGTATTTTATTTCTAGTGTATCTTTCTAGATATAGTGTAATAGTAATAGTAATAGTAGTAAAGTTGGAAGGGATCTTGGAGGTCATCTAGCCCAACCCCCTGCTCAGGCAGGAAGCCCTACACCATTTCAGACAAATGGCTGTCCAGTCTCTTCTTAAAAACTTCCAGTGTTGGAGCATTTACTGCTTCTGGAGGCAGGTAGTTCCACAGATTAATTGTTCTAACTATCAGGAAGTTTCTCCTTAGTTCTAGGTTGCTTCTCTCCTCTCCTAATGTAAACCATCATTTAATTACAAACCACTGTTTACTATATTTACTCCTGGGTTACATCAGCGCAATAAGATTGTGCATGCTCTGACAAATATTTATTTTGTACAGTCTTAATTGTTTTGTTTCTGAGGGGTCCCTGGTGCTCTCCGAGCTTGGCTGTTTGCTTGCAGACGTTTCACTTGGGCTAGTCTAGCCCTAGCACTGATGACGTTACCTAGCTGGGTCATGAAATGTCTGCAAGAAAACCACCAAGCTCAGAGAGCACCAAGGACCCCTCGTTTCAACCCTGAGCTGCAAATATTCTTCTTTATTGGTGCTTTGCTTTTACGTCTTATGAAAGCGACCCAGAGTTGCTTGTTGAGATGGGTGGCTATAGAAATCAAATACATAAATCAACTTGAGAACTTAAGAGACAGCATAGCAACATTGTTCGGCGAGGATCTGAACCTCGGGATCTAGGATAAAAGCTGCAGAGTAAACCAATTACAGGCAGTCCTTGAGTTATGACCACAATTGAGCCCAAGATTTATGTTGCTAAGTGAAACATTTGTTAAGTGAGTTTGCCCCAGTTTACGACTTTTCTTGCCACAGTTGTTAACTCAATCATTGCATTTGTTAAGTTAGCCACATGGCTGTTAAGTGACTCTGGCTCCCCCGTGGACGTTGCTGGTCAGAAGGTCGCAAAAGGAAATCACGTGACCCCAGCCGTCATAAACATGAAGCAACTGCAGCCATCATAAATATGAACTGCAGCCATCATAAATATGAACCAATTGCCAAGCACCAGAATTTTGACGCCATGACCATGAGGATGCCGCAACAGTTGCATGAAAAAGGTCATAAGTCACTTTGTTCAGTGCGTTGCAACTTTGAACGGTCACTACATGAACCGTTGTTAAGTCGAGGACTACCTGAATTTGGGCTAACTAGCCTCTCCTAACATTATTACTGTGGATCAATTCAGCTGAAGTGCAGTTCTCAATGTTCCTTGGTAGTTTATTCAATTTAAGCAGTCTTCAGTCCCGCATCTGCTAGAGCAGTGATGGCGAACCTTTTAGAGACCGAGTGCCCAAACTGCAACCCAAACCCCACTTATGCATCGTCGGGTGCCGGGTGGGTGTGGCCCATTGGGTGGGCGTGGCTGCAGTGGTAACGGCAGACTGGGTGGGACTAAAAAGTTCAATCCATCAATTCCAACTTTGCGAGATCTTTTTTTCCCCCGCGAGAAGTTGAAATTGACTGATCGATTGAACCTTTTTTTTTTTGCACAAGGCAGCGCAGGCCTAAAGCGAAAAGGTTTTATAAAACCCAGCTGAAGGCCTGGGGCGACGGCGCGCGTGCCAATAGAGAGGGCTCTGAGTGCCGCCTCTGGCACCCGTGCTATAGGTTCGCCACCACGGTGCTAGAGCTTTTGAAGAAACGAACAGAGATTCTTAAAGCAGCACAGTCATTTCATAGGAAATTGAAGCAAGCAGATAAAAAGAATGTTTATGATTTATACACCTTTGGAATGCGACATTCATGTCCTATTCTGCTAAACCAGAGGAGAGTTAATTTGCAGAATATTAAATTAGTCTCCTCTGATCGCAAAGTAAGATATGGGGAAGGTTTTTCTGGTTTCAACTAAACTGGACATTTTAGAGAATTTTGAACAAGGGCTGGTTGCAATTGTTCCGTTCTTGAAAATATCTTTCCAGAAGAGGTGTTATTCGCTCATGTGCTCTGGGATTCCCAGTTCACATTCTGGCCCTGAAGTCTCAGAGAGTTTTAACATGATTTTTGGACTGATCACCCCCCTATTAAGGGCGTGTATGTTCTTCTTGGCTTTATTCTCAGGATTAGGAATATTTCAACACGTCAGAAAGGGTGAACTTTTCACACATAAGAGATGGCCTAAAGCCTTGGAAGGATAACTCCACATTTGATACATAGCAACCGACGGCTGTGTTATCTGTCAACCTCCGAAGCAGCTTTGCTTGGCAAAGGAATGGATTTGGAAGCATTTGGGTTGTGTTTGTAAGAGCTATTTTTATATCATTTCCCCCCCCCCCCCCAGATTGTTATTCTCTTTTTTGTTTCAAAATTGAGTACAGGCATGTCATTCCTACTGTTACATTTTAAGGAAGGGGTCTAGTCACGAAGACAGGATTTTGCTATTCACTGGTGTTTCACTCATTATAGGTCAGGGGTAGGCAACCTTGGTTCTTTTATGACTGGTGGACTTCAACTCCCAGAATTCCTGAGCCAGCATGGGGGAACTATGGCCCCTTCATGACTCGTGGACTTCAACTCCCAGAATTCCTGAGCCAGCTCCGCTGAGGGGAAAGAGAGAGGTTTCCAAGCTGAGCCATGCTGGCTGAGGAATTCTGGGAGTTGAAGTCCACGAGTCATAAAAGAGCCACGGTTGCCTACTCCTGTTCTAGGTTGTCCCCAACTTATGGCCACCACTGCAATCAGAATTTCTGTTACTAAGTAAGATGGTGGTGAAGTTGTTGTTGTTGTGAAGTGGTGTCCGACCCATCGCGACCCCATGGACCACGTTCCTCCAGGCCTTCCTGTCCTCTACCATCTTCTGGAGTCCATTGAAGCTCACGCCTCCTGCTTCAGGGACTCCATCCAGCCACCTCCTTCTCTGTCGTCCCCTTCTTCTTTTGCCCTCCATCTTTCCCAGCATCAGGCTCTTCTCCAGTGAGTCCTTCCTTCTCATTAGGTGGCCAAAGTACTTGAGTTTCCACTTCAGGATCTGGCCTTCTCAAGAGCAGTCGGGGTTGATCTCCTCTAGGACTGACCGGTTGGATCGCCTTGCAGTCCAGGGGACTCGCAGGAGTCTTCTCCAACACCAGAGTTCAAAGGCCTCCATTCTTTTGGCACTCAGTCCAACTTTCACAGCCTTACATTGCAACTGGGAAAACCATGGCTTGACTATACGCACTTTTGTTGGCAGGGTGTTGTCTCTGCTTTTTAGTATGCTGTCTAGTTAAGTTGAGCCATGCCCAATTTTACCACTTTTTTTTTTTTTGCCATATTTGAATCATGCGGTTAAGAGAATCCAGCTTCCCTTATTTACTTTGCTTCTCTGAAGCTGGCTGGGAAAGTCACATTTTTTTAAAAATTCATTTCATTTGTATCCCGCTTCTTTTATTTTTACAAATAACTTAAGGCACCAAACATATCTAACACACCTTCCACCTCCTAATTTTCCCCACAACGGCCCGCACCCTGTGAGGTGGGGATTGAACTGAGAGTGACAGACCTAAGATCACCTAGTTGGCTTTCATAGCTAAGGCAGTGCTAGAACTCACAGTTTCCTAGTTTCCAGCTTGGCGCCTTAACCCAGAGGTCTCCAACCTTTCCGGGCTCAAGAACTGGAGGGAAGGAGAGCAGCTTCAAAATTGGTGTGTGTGTGTGTGTGTGTGTGTGTGTGCGTGCACAGGGTCATGCACACTGGCGCAGCACTAGCAGCTCGTTTGTGCAGGCGCTGGCGCCATGCACATGCGCGAATGGCAGCACATCTCCATGGCGGCTAGCAGCCCGTTTGCACATGAGCAAAAGGCTGCAGACACGCACCCCGCGCTAGCATCCCTGTTCACACCTGCGTAAACGTGGGTGGTAGCGGGCAGGAAATGCGTGCCCACATGTGCGTACACCAGCCAGCCTTTTCTGTGGCCGGCTGGCCAAGAGCCCTCGGCCCGATCCTGGGCCGTGGACCATAGGTTGAGGACCCCTGCCTTAACCACTAGATTGGCTAACCGCTAAACTGGCAGATGGTGATTACTGTTATACATGCCCAAATTTTCATCATGTCACTGTGGAGATGTCGCAACTTCCCCCCAGTCATAAGTGCGAGGATGAGTCACAAGTCACTTTTTTCAGTGTCGTTGTTAACTTTGAACAGTCACCAAACAAATCGTTGTAAGGCTATCTACCTGTAAATGCATTTTACTATAGAAATTATAGTTTGGGCTGTCTTCTTCAGACTTCATGAAGCAACGGGAGATATTGGGAGAAGATCTGGGATTAAGGCCTTGGCAACTTTGAACCACCAGGTTGGCTTGAGGGAGGAAACTTCTAATCTCATGACCTATGGCAAGGGTATCCAACCTTGGCAACTTTTAAGAGTTGTAGACTTCAACTAATCATCTTAATCTTCTTAATCATCTTCAACCAAGATGAGGAAGACTTGTGGACTTCAAGTAAGATGGTTAAGGGTTTGGACACAAAAACATGTGAAGAACGATTGCTGGATTTGGGAATGGCCAGTCTAGAGAAAAGGACTGGGGGGGACATGATAGCAGTCTTCCAGCATTTGAGGCGCTGCCACAAGGAAGAGGGGGTCAGGTTGTTCACCAGAGAACCAGAGGGAAGGACAAGAAACAATGGTTGGAAACTGACCAAAGGGAGAAGCAACCTGGAATTAAGGAGAAAGTTCCTGACAGTGAGGAGAATTAATCAGTGGAACAGCTTGCCACCAGAAATCGTGGGCGCTCCATCACTGGAGGTTTTTAAGAAGAGACTGGGCAGCCACTTGTCTGAGACGATATAGGTTCTGCTGCTTGAGCAGAGGGCTGGACTAGAAGATCTTCAAGGTCCCTTCCAGCTGTATTCTAATACAGCCGGACCTCGGGGAATTCTGAGAGTTAATCTACAAGTTTTACAGTTGCCAAGGTTGGACACTCCTGACCTACAGTAGCACCATTAAAGATGTCTGGCTAACCATCTTAGCAAGCCACCAGGTACATAAGGAAGTCAGTAATAAAGAACCAAAGCCTGCCAAATTTTCTCTCTCTCTCTCTCTTTTTTTTTTTCCAGGAGCAACCTGCTCTCAAACAACGCATCGTTCCTTGGTAGGGGGACAAGAAAGCTGGTCTCCTTTGCACTCACCTCTTTCAAGCAGCGAGCTGTGTTCCTTATGCAACAAGGCCACTTCCCGGCCGAGGGCTCTCCTCTGCCTCTCGAGCTCATTCTGAAGCACCAGGATCTTCAGCTGTAAACACTCACTCTTTTTTTTCTGTAAAAAAAAAATAACAACAGTCAAACAAAACGAAGATCGCTTAGCATATACGTAGAGCAGACATGTCAAACACAAGGCCCGGGGGCCGGATGCGGCCCGCAAAGTGGTTTCATGTGGCCTGTGAAGCCATCCTGGAAACAGTGAAGGAACGGCCCCTGCTGCCTTGCCCCTGGCTCAGGCCGGCTGGGAGCCAATGTACAATTTTGTGGTGGCCATCTATGCTGCAACGCATTCAGTCTTAGCTCCACAAGGCCATCTGGAAACAGCGAGGAACCAGCCCCTGCCACGTTGGCCCCTCCCCCTGGGTGCATGGTGGGGAGGTATCACTCTTTGTGAGAAATGCAGAAATGGACCATGCCTTGGCGCTTGCCCCGGTCCCGCCCCCTTCTGCCAGAGACCCCCAGATCTGTCCCACTCCTGCCCAGGCCCCCACAGGCACCCTTGACGCGAACGATGTAGAGCTGACCACACCCACCCAGTAGGCCACACCCACTCCATCCACGCCCACCCAGTAGGCTGCACCCACCCTGGATACACACCCCAGCCCCCCAAGGGCAACCACAATGCTAATGCGACCCTCAATGAAACTGAGTTTGACACCCCTGGATTAGATGATAGAGAGATAATGAATATATTAGATGATAGGTAGATGATAGATACATAGATAGATGATAGATAGATAGATAGATAGGCAGACAGACAGACAGATTAGATATATGAATGATTAGATATAAACAAGACAGATAATGAATAGATTAGATGATAGATAGATAGATAGATAGATAGATAGATAGATAGATAGATAGATAGATAGAGATAATGAATAGATTAGATCAGACATGTCAAACAAAGGCCTGCAAAGTGGTTTCATGTGGCCCATGAAGCCATCCTGGAAACAGTGAGGGAACGGCCCTCGCTGCCTTGGCCCTGGCTCAGGCCGGCCGGGAGCCAATGTACAATTTTGTGATGGCCATCTATGCTGAAACACATTCAGTCTTAGTTTCACAAGGCCGTCCGGAAACAGCGAGGAACCAGCCCCTGCCGTGTCGGCCCCGCCCCCTGGGTGCATGCTGGGGAGGTGTCCCCCTTTGTGAGGAATGAAGAAATGGACCATCGCCTGGAAGTGGCCAGCAAATGGCCCTCGCCTATGTCACCTATCCGGCTTGATGGGCTCTACCTCGTCCCACCCCCTTCTGCCAGAGACCCTCAGATCTGTCCCACTCCTGCCCAGACCCCCCCCCCAGGCACCCTTGATGCGAATGATGTAGAGCTGGCCACGCCCACCCAGTAGACCAAACCCACTCCATCCACGCCCACCCAGTAGGCCGCCCCCCGCCCCCCTGAGGGCAACCGCAATGCTGATGAGGCCCTCAATGAAATTGACTTTGACACCCCTGATGTAGACACTTCTGGGAGAAATGCTACCTGTTGAATGCTATACATTTCAGTGGAAAACCAGATTATAGCCCTCCCTGAAGAGGTTACCAACTGAACAGAACATTTGAACTGTGGGGTCCTGGGTGCTGGCTGAGCTTGGCTGTTTTCTTGCAGATGTTTCATGACCCAAATAGGTAACAGTGCTAAAAAGGAGGAGGAGGAGGAGGAGGAGGAGGAGGAAGAAAACCACAACAATAGGGTCCTTGGTACTCTCTGAGCTTGGCTGTTTTCTTCCAAATGTTTCGTTACCCAGCTAAGTAACATCATCAATGTTAGAAGGGATGGGTTTGCAAGGAGGAGGAGGAGGAGGAGGAGGATGACGACAATTCTGGGGTTCTTTGTGCTCTCTGAGCTTGGTTGCTTTCTTGCAGGTGTTTCCTTACCTGATGGTTGAAGGGTTTGAGTTTGACTTGTCTAGAGAAAACAAGGACTGGAGGGGACATGATTGCAGCAGTCCACTATTTGAGGGGCTGCCACAAAGAAGAGGGGGGTCCGCCTGTTCTCCAAGGCACCAGAAGGCAGGACAAGAAGTAACGGGTGGGAACTAATCAAGGAGAGAAGCAATGTGGAATTAAGGAGAAACTTCCTGACTGTGAGGATAATTAACCAGTGGAACAGCTGGCCTCCAGAAATTGTGGGCGTTTTAAGATGAGACTGGACGGCCACTTGTCTGGAATGGCCTAGGGGAGGGGTAGGCAACCCTGGCTATTTTATGACTCGTGGACTTCAACTCCCAGAATTCCTGAGCCAGCATGGGGGAACTATGGCCCCTTCATGACTTGGGGACTTCAACTCCCAGAATTCCTGAGCCAGCATGGGGGAACTATGGCCCCTTCATGACTCGCGGACTTCAACTCCCAGAATTCCTGAGCCAGCATAGGGGAACTATGGCCTCTTCATGACTTGCGGACTTCAACTCCCAGAATTCCTGAGCCAGCATAGGGGAACTATGGCCTCTTCATGACTTGCGGACTTCAACTCCCAGAATTCCTCAGCCAGCCCTGCTGAGGGGAAAGGGAGAGGTTTCCAAGCTGAGCTATACTGGCTGAGGAATTCTGGGAGTTGAAGTCCACAACTCATGAGGGGGTCATAGTTCTCTCATGCTGGCACAGGAATTCTGGGAGTTGAAGTCCACGAGTCATGAAGGGGCCATAGTTCCCCCATGTTGGCTCAGGAATTCTGGGAGTTGAAGTCCATGAGTCATAAAAGAGCTAAGGTTGCCTACCCCTGGTCTAGGGTCTCCTGCTTGAGCCGGAGGTTGGACTAGAAGACCTCCAAGGTCCCTTCCAGCTCTATCCTGATTGACTAGGCAACATCTTCAGTGCTAGAAGGGAGTGGGGTTTGCTCTCTGTTTATATTCAAGATATTTAAACATTTCCATGTAAACAGAGAACAAAACCCATTCCCTCCTAGCACTGATGATGTCACCTAGTTGGGTCATGAAATGTCCGCAAGAAAATAACTGACAATTCACCGCCCTAAGACTAAAACTCAAGTTATTGCACCACATACCTTTGCAAGCCGGAAACTCAACGCCATCACACCAGCCATCTTTCATGCAAAATCACCCACAGTGACATCTACACAAGTAATCCTCAACTTACAACAGTTCATTCAGTGGCCGTTCGAAGTGACAATGGCACTGAAAAAAAGGGACTTAGGACCATTTTTCACACGTGGGACCTTTGTAGCACAGTCACGGGATCAAAACACAAGAGACTCTGGAAACTGACTCGTACTCATGACGATTGCAGCGTCCCGGGATTACATGATCCCGTTTTGCATCCTTCTGGCAAACAAAATCAATGGGGAAACCAGATTCCGTTAACAGCCGTGTTACTAACTGAACTGCAGTGGTTCACTTAACAACTGTAGCAAGAAAGGTCGTAAAACAGGGGCAAAACTCACTTAACAAATGTCTCGCTTAACAGCAGAGGTCTGGGGCTCAATTGTGGCCGTAAGTCGAGGACTGCCTGTGCTTCCATTTTCATTTTAGTAGGAAAAAAAAATGGAGTTTCGCAAAGCACGTTTTTCCCCCCCCCCTTTGAAAAAAAACTATCGTTCTGTCTTTTTAATTACTTCAGAGAAAGACAAATTTCCAGTACAAACAGCTCACAAATTATTTCTGGACTTATTGGTTGAATTTATAGCCCTCCTGACTCCCAATGACTCTGGGTGGCTCACAATTATGAAAGAAATAAAAACAAAAGGAGCGAAAAAAGAAATTGTAAGTGGCTTGAAAGCGAACATAGGAAACCACCCCAACCCCAGCACCCCCCCATCCAGCGGTGTGTGTGTGTGTGTGTGTGTGTGTGTGTGTGTCTGTGTTCCACCATCGCCCTGCCCCAAAGACTGGGAGAATAGCCAGGACTTTAACAGCTTCCAGAACTTCCATCACGGTGGGAGCCATGCGGGTTTAATTAGCCGAGGATGCTCAATTTTGCACGTTGCAAAGTGTTCCTGAACGCCAGTTTTGGTTAGGTTGTTTGTGTGTTTGTTGTATGGCCTTCGAGGAAAGAACAGCAGCTATGGCCTGTTTCTAGGCCACCAGCCAACCCGAAAACAAGGTTTGGACGCTGCTTCTGAACCAAGACATTGATGTCCTGAACAGATTAGTGAATCCTGGGAAAGGCGACCAAACAATGGGGTAATCCTCTGGCTGGGGGGGGGGGGGGAGACGGTGGATTGACGCCAACATTCTTCAACCGGCATCGACTCCAAAGTTTTCGTTTCTTCTCCCAGAATTCCTGAGCCAGCATGGGGGAATGATGGCCCCTTCACGACTTGTGGACTTAGGTATTGGTCCACAGACCGGGGGTTCGGGACCCCTGATTTAAACCATTAACATTTCTTGAAGCCTTTGGGGACATCCTGTGATGACACTGCGCCCCCACCCAGGGTTCTGCGGACCACAGGCCTAAGGTTTCCTGCCTGAGCAGGGGGCTGGAGACTAGAGGGTCTTCTGTTCTTTTGTTAGAACGGTTCCTGTTTCAGTCTAAGGCAGCGGTTCTCAACCTGTGGGTGGGGACCCCATTTGGGGTCGAACGACCATTTCACGGGGGTCGCCAAACAACGCAGTCCGCCATTTTCCCCCTTTTCCTTAGCTGTGCTACTCCCTTTTATTCTATTGGCTTTTGAAAGCCAATAAATAGACTCTCTTGAATAGAGTCTAATTCTATTGGCTTTCAAAAGCCAATAGGAATTGTCCAGGCTGTCTCTGCCCTGCTGAGCCTGCCAAAAGTCCCATTCTGCAAATGGTGCTGCACCAGTTTAGTCCTCGACTTACAACCAGTTGAGCAGTCCTCGACTTACGAGCGGTTGGGGGTCGCGGCATTAAAAAGGTTGAGAACCACTGGAATAGACTCTCTTGAATAGAGTCTGATTCTATTGGCTTTCAAAAGCCAATAGGAATTGTCCAGGCTGTCTCTGCCCTGCTGAGCCACCAAAAGCCCCATTCTGCAAATGGTGCTGCACCAGTTTAGTCCTCGACTTACGACGGGTTGAGCAGTCCTCGACTTACGACTGCTGGGGGGGGGTCGCGGCATTAAAAAGGTTGAGAACCACTGATCTAAGGGGTAGCCCTTTGATTTTAGCTGGTTCCACAGCTTCTTCCAAAGGCCTTCTTCCAAAGCCATAATGCATGGGTCCAAAGGCCTTCTTCCAAAGCCATAATGCATGGGTCCAAAGGCCTTCTTCCAAAGCCATAATGCATGGGTCCTAAGCCGGCCGGTAAAATGCACGTCCCGGCACCCAAAATGACATCTGTTCCTCCCGTTACTCGTCCTCAAAACCTTGGAGCATCACCCGGCCGAGCTGGTTACAAGGTTCACCACTCTTTCAATTGGTAATTCATTAATCTCTATTTGCACTGAGGTTGCTTTCCCTGGCAACTCTCTCCCTCACCACACAGCCAACACAGATGCTTTGTAACTGGAGAGCATTAGGAGAGCTATTAATTCATTTTCCCCCTAGGCTTAATCTAATATATTAAGCCGTTGGACTTTCCAGATACATATTTTCATTTCATAATAATAATAATAATAATAATAAAAATGAGAGCTTGTGTTACAGGCACGAGGGAGAATGCTGGAGAAATGTTTGTAACTTTGATTACTCCATACCGACAGCCGAAAGAGTCCTCTTACACGTGAAGCCGATCATGACGGAAGTGGAGGGAAAACGGAATAAAATTCTATATTGCATTTCGTCCTTCCAAAAATTCTCTCCATCAGTTTAAAAAAAAAAAAGAGAGAGAGAAAGGTCCTAAGCCACAAACCTACACCAGAGGCTTCGACAATGTACATGGCCCTTCATTTTCACGTAAACATTGCTTGAATTTGTTTGGAAATTTTTACATTTGAAGCGTTCAAATCAGGAAACTTAAATGACCTCCTAGGGGTAAGTCCTCGACTTACAAGCACAACTGAGGCCCCAAATTCCCAGTGCTGAGCAAGACAGTTGTTAAGTGAGTTTTGCCCCATTTTGTGACCTTTTTCCTTCCCCTAGGTCAAGGGTAGGCAACCTTGGCTCTTTTATGACTGGTGGACTTCAACTCCCAGAATTCCTGAGCCAGCAGGGGGGAACTATGGCCCCTTCATGACTGGTGGACTTCAACTCCCAGAATTCCTGAGCCAGCAGGGGGGAACTATGGCCCCTTCATGACTCATGGATTTCAACTCCCAGAATTCCTGAGCCATCAGGGGGGAACTATGGCCCCTTCATGACGTATGGACTTCAACTCCCAGAATTCCTCAGCCAGCCATGCTGAGGGGAAAGGGAGAGTTTCCAAGTTGAGCCATGCTGGCTCAGGAATTCTGGGAGTTGAAGTCCACAGGTCATGAGGGGCCCATAGTTCCCCCATGCTGACTGAGGAATTCTGGAAGTTGAAGTCCCCAAGTCATGAAGGGGCCATAGTTCCCCCATGCTGGGGCCAAAGTTTCCCCCATATTGGCTCAGGAATTCTGGGAGTTGAAGTCCACCAGTCATAAAAGAGCCAAGGTTGCCTACCCCTGACCTAGGTTAAGCAAATCACTGCCGTCGGTTAAGTGAATGGTGACTTTGCTTGTCAGATGCCAGCTGGGAAGGTTACTAACAATGATCTCATGATCCCCAGGACTCTACAATTTCATAAATACATGCCCTTTGCCAAGCACCCAAATTTTGATCATGTCACCACGGGGGGGGGGGGAGAAGATACTGCAAACAGTCATAAGAGTGAAAAATGATCATCAGTCACTTTTTCCGGTGTTGTTGCAATTTCAAACAGCCACTAAACGAATAGTTGTTAAGCCAGGAATTATCTGGACCCCGCTCCTTAAAAACTATACTGGTGGTCTGGGATTCCAGAGACAAACTCTGGAATCTCTGCCTGCCCAACTTGTAAAAGAATCTAAGGTTTAATCACAGGAAGGGGTAAGAAGGCTTGCATTAAAGCTTTGCGCTTATCCATCTTTCTCTAATAAAATACCCCCCCTCCCTCAGGAACTCCATTTGCACAAGCCGGTATTCATTCCCTAATGTTTTTACAACACTTGTCCAAGACAAATATACACACACACACACACACACACATACACACACCAGTTAAGGGGGAGGGGGAAAAAAAAGCATACCAGCTCGTTGCTTGTAGAGGTAAGCCTCAGTTTCTCTTCAATCTCCCTTCCTATTTTCTGAACGGTTACCTGAGTCTGCTTAATTGCACATTGCGCCCGGTGGAGCCTGCAGAGAAACACACAGGACACAATTCAACATACCTCAGCGGGCCAAACGACAGGACTGAAGCATTATTCGAAGCAAACCTTTGTGGAGGATGGCTGAAGCTGGGCAGCTAAAACACTGAGCTGCACAATTCTGAGCCTCAAAAGTGCCAATCAACTCAGGGAGGGAAAAATAAGGAATTAAGAATTCCCAGCCCCTAATAGAAATGATCCCTTGGAAGATATCTCATCATTTGTTTGAAAGTGCATGCCGATTATTATTAGAGTTTGGTCTAATGGCTAAGGCAGGGGTCTGCAAACTCGGCCACTTTAAGACTTGTGGACTTCAACTCCCAGAATTCCTGGCTGAGGAATTCTGGGAGTTGAAGTCCACAAAGTCTTAGTGGCCAAGTCTGAAGACCCTTGGGCTAAAAGGCATCAAGCTAGAAGCCAGGAGATTGTGAGTTCTAGACTTCCTTAGGCAGGAAAAAATGCTGGGTGACTTTGAGCCAGTGACTCACTCTCAACACAGCCCAGCTCATAGGGTTGTTATGGGGAAAATAGGAGGAGGAAAGAGTACTGTGTAAGCTCCCCACCTTATTTATTACAATAATAAAGGTGAGATATAAATCAATATCTATCTATCTATCTATCTATCTATCTATCTATCTATCTATCTATCTATCTATCTATCTATCTATCTATCTACCTACCTACCTACCCACCCCTACCTACTTAACATCCATTATCTAGCTAGCTAGCTACCTACCATCCATCCATCCATTATCTATCTATCTATCTATCTATCTATCTATCTATCTATCTATCTATCTACCTACCTACCTATCTACTAACCAACCATCCATTATCTATCTATCTATCTATCTATCTATCTATCTATCTATCTATCTATCTATCTATCTAATCTATCTATCTACCTATCTACCTACTAACCAACCATCCATTATCTATCTATCTATCTATCTATCTATCTATCTATCTATCTATCTATCCACCTACCTACCTACCAACCATCCATTATCTATCTATCTATCTATCTATCTATCTATCTATCTATCTATCTATCTATCTACCTACCTACCTACCTACCTACCTACCTACCTACCTACTAACCAACCATCCATTATCTATCTATCTATCTATCTATCTATCTATCTATCTATCTATCTATCTATCCATCCATCCACCTACCTACCTTCCATCATCTATCCATCTCTATCTACCTACCTACCTACCATCCACCATCTATCTATCTATCTATCTATCCACCTACCTACCATCCATCACCTATCTGTCTGTCTGTCTATCTACCTACCTACTTACCATCCATACACTGTCTGTCTGTCTGTCTGTCTGTCTGTCTGTCTGTCTGTCTGTCTGTCTGTCTATCTATCTATCTATCTATCTATCTATCTATCTATCTATCTATCTATCTATCTATCCATCAGCAAATCATTCCATAGTATAAATTATTGTTTTTAAGACTTCCTCTGGTTTACCTGCAGCCTCCTGCCAATAATATAAATTACCTGAACCAAGCCCTCACGTTTGAGATTAAAAAAAAAAAAATCTTACTACTACTGTTCTTTCACAAAATCAATTTGTAATTCAAATATTACAACTTTAAGCATGTCTCCACTGCAGCTTTCCCTGACACCACTCCTTTGCTACTATTGAAACTTGCCAATGGTGGGATTCAAATCTGAGAACCACCGGTTCTCTGTGTGGATGCCGCTTCCGGAAGTCCGTTCTGGGCCTGGGCGACAAAAAAATTAGCGACCGGTTCTGCCAAAGTGGTGCGAAGCGGCTAAATCCCACCACTGCATTTTGCCTACTGCATTAACCGACTGTGTGTTTTTCAAGCATCAGGAGCATTAAAGCCAGGATCATAATGTTTCCTGTACAAGCATCTTCTCTTATCATGTTATGACCAACAGCATGTTGGTTTGTCACGAATTTTAAATGTACAGAAGTTTTTAAAAATGCAGGTCTTAACAGAAAGACAGTCCACTTTACTGAAAAAACAACCATCTCAGAGACATAAACTAGTCAATCTGATCTATCCCAAATGATTTGGTCTGTATATTGCTGAGACAATTTCGCTGAACGCCAGGCCAAAAGGTGACCATCTGCAAGCAATGAAGTGTAACTGGTGAAATATATTGTTTCAGACAACTTCTTTCTATGCAGGCTTCATTCACAGTTCCTCTCATTGGCTCCAAATGATCCACAATCTTGTTTACCTCAACATTACTCTGCGCGCACACACACAAAAAGGCTGGCTATTTCTAAACTTCCTCATGGAACAAGACCAACGAAAATTCTTCTCTACAGTCAGTTCCCAAGATGCAAACAAAGTCATCATCCTCAGCTGGGAAATCCTTGGTTCATTTCATCTAAATTTAAAAATAAAAAATAGATACAACACTAAAATTAGAAAAAGGAAATTATCCTTCAGTGACTATGTGTCTGAAAAAAATCCTTCCCTTGGGAGAGGTCACATGAAGTGTTAGTACTGCTTTATACTTCTTTGGTGAGGCCACACTTGGAATGCACGATGTAAAAAAGATGTTGAGACTCTAGAAAGAGTGCAGAGAAGAGCAACAAAGATGATCAGGGGACTGGAGGCTAAAACATATAAGGAAGGGTTGCTAGAATTGGATATGTCTAGTTTAATGAAGAGAAGGATGAGGGGGGACAGGATAGCAGTGTTCCAGTATTTGAGGGGCTGCCCCAAAGAAGAGGGAGTCAAGCTATTCTCCAAAGCTCCTGAAGGCAGGACAAGAAGCAACGGATGGTAACTCATCAAGGAGAGAAGCAACCTAGAACTACGGAGAAACTTCCTGACAGTTAGAACAATTAACCAGTGGAACCACCTGCCTCCAGGAACGGTGAGTGCTCCAACACTGGAGATTTTTAAAAAGAGACTGGACAGCCATTTGTCTGAAATGGTATAGGGTTTCCTGCCTGAGCAGGGGGTTGGACTAGATGACCTCCAGGGTCCCTTGAAGAGGAGAATGAGGGGGGACATGATAGCTGTGTTCCAGTATCTCAGGGGCTGCCCCCAAGAAGAGGGAGTCAGGCTATTCTCCAAAGCGCCTGAAGGCAGAACAAGAAGCAACGGATGGAAACTCATCAAGGAGAGAAGCAACCTGGAACTAAGGAGAAATTTCCTGACTGTGAGAACGATTAAGCAATAGAACGACTTCCCTCCAGAAGTTGTGAATGCTCCAACACTGGAGGTTTTTAAGAAGAGACTGGACAGCCATTTATGTGAAATGGTATAGGGTCTCCTGCTGGAGCAGAAGAGGTTCGACCCCATACCTCCAAAGTCTATTATTATTATTGTCTTCTGAGTCTGTTATTCTGATTCAGTTATGTTGTACGATGGATTTATTTATTTATGAGACTTATATACCGCTTTAAGTGCAAGCACTCTCTAAGCGGTGTACACCAGTAAGCAATGTATATATATATTTACATTGCCCCCAACAATCTGGGTCCTCATTTTACCTACCCCGGAAGGATGGAAGGCTGAGTCAACCTTGAGACGGTGAGATTTGAACCGCTGACCTGCTGAACACAGTCAGCTAAAGTGGCCTGCAGTGCTGCACTCTAACTGCTGCGCCACCTCGGCTCATCTCCATTTTTTTTTTAAAAAAAACACCCGTGGTTTCTCTTTCAACCAGAGGTCCCCAACCTTTTGGGCACCAGGGACCGGTTCCGTGGAGAAAGGTTTTTCCACGGACCGGAGAGTTCGTGGATTTGTGTGCTGCCTGCATCCCACGGATGGGGCTTTGCTTGTTTGTGCGGACCGGTTGCAGGCATGCTGTGGCACAGTACCGGTCCACGGCCCATGGGTTGGGGACCCCTGCTCTAAACTAAAGATGCATCTACAAAAAGACTTAGCCATATTGCACTGTGGATGGTGGACTTAGAAACACATGTTCTGTAACATGTGAAGGAACAAGGATGGAGAGATGAGGATGTGCTTTATAGGCCAATGAGCAAAATAATTGCGGTTACAGAGGACAACGTATCTCCTCCGCCTTCCATACATTCAACCAGGGCTTACAAATGTTGGTGTGTGGATGAGATCTGTAGGCCAGGTTTCTTCACCCCCCCCCCCCCGGATGCAGATACGTAAGCAATCTGGTCAACAAATAGACCTCCGATATGCAAAATGCTTTGTTGCCATAATTAAATGCTTAACACCAATAGTTTTACAGGGGCCATGATGTCTGGAACCTGCCAATTCTCAGGGCTTTAATTCAAGGAAAAGACACCAAAAGTGCTTTCACACACACAAAAAAGCAATATATCAATATTTTAGTATCCCTCAGGCTGATCTCAGATACTTCACGAAAATAAAGTTTAGACAAGGCAATCAATTTATAACTGCATAGCCCTCAGAGGTTGGCCAATCCCTCTATAATGGATCACCTTCAACTCAGAGCATTCCGATTATAGGCCCAATTCAAACTGATTTTAACTTTCAAAACCACACCCAATCTAAGGAGAAGATTAAAACCACCACCACCACCACCCCATTTGTGTAATTTTAACGTATTTCTATTCCAATTGTTCCTCCTTTTTCTCACAATAAGGCTACCCAGATGCATTAGTAGCCCATTTAAGAACCGAAATCTGTTATCAATCTAAATCAGATCCATTTTCGTTTCTCTTTGGATGGCACTAACAATTTCATAGGAAAAGCAGGGAACATCAATTATTATTATTATTATTAAACAAATTTCCTACAGCAGTGGTTCTCAACCTGTGGGTCGGGATCCCATCTGGGGTCGAACGACCATTTCACGGGGGTCGCCAAACAACGCAGTCCGCCATTTTTTTCCCCTTTTCCTTAGCTGTGCTACTCCCTTTTATTCTATTGGCTTTTGAAAGCTAATAGAATAGACTCTCTTGAATAGAGTCTAATTCTATTGGCTTTCAAAAGCCAATAGGAATTGTCCAGGCTGTCTCTGCCCTGCTGAGCCCGCCAAAAGTCCCATTCTGGAAACGGTGCTGCACCAGTTGAATAGTCCTCGACTTACGACCGGTTGAGTAGTCCTCGACTTACAACCGGTTGGGGGGGGGGTCACGGCATTAAAAAGGTTGAGAACCACTGGCCTACAGGCTCAGAACAGCTAACTAACTAATACTAGGCTGCATTAACAGAGGGATAGAATCAAGATCACGCGAAGTATTAATACCACTCTTCAATGCCTTGGTAAGGCCACACTTGGAATACTGCATCCAGTTTTGGTCACCACGATGTAAAAAAGATGTTGAGACTCTAGAAAGAGTACAGAGAAGAGCAACAAAGATGATTAGGGGACTGGAGGCTAAAACATATAAGGAACGGTTGCGAGAATTGGGTATGTCTAGTTTAACGAAGAGAATGACAAGGGGGGACATGATAGCAGTATTCCAATATCTCAGGGGCTGCCATAAAGAAGAGGGAATTAAGCTATTTCCAAAGCACCTGAAGGCAGGACAAGAAGCAACGGGTGGAAACTAATCAAGGAGAGAAGCAACCTAGAACTAAGGAGAAACTTCCTGACAGTGAGAACAATTAATCAGTGGAACAGCTTGCCTCCAGAAGCAGTAAATGCTCCAACACTGGAAGGGTGTAGGGTTTCCTGCCCGAGCAGGGGGTTGGACTAGATGACCTCCAAGGTCCCTTCCAACTTTACTATTATTATTATTATTATTATTATTATTATTATTATTATTATTATTATTATTATTATTATTATTATAACACTTTACTCAAAGGCTGGCTTTCCTTTCTCGCATTCTCTGGAAGGATCCCGTGAAGCTGGGTGGTGACCCAATCATTCCGGATAGCGCTAAAAGTCCAGCCCTATCTGCTGAGAACTTAACTACTTTTTCTTGTTAGAAGGAAGAAAAGCTGGCTGTGGAATTCTGGGAGTTGAAGTCCACATGCCTTAAAATGGTCAAGGTTGAGAAACACTGCATTAGATTCTCATAGGAGCGTGAAGCCTGTTGTAAACTGCAAATGCAAGAGATCTAGGTTGCGCGCTTCTCCCAGCCAGCCCCTGGAGAAAACTGGGCTCCACAACTGGTGCAAAAGGTTGGGGACCACTGATCTGCCACATACAGTGTAAGGACTGTAACAGCCACGATGTAGGACAGATAAGCAGAAAACCAGCACGGTGCATCCAGGAACATCCACTTGGCTGAGAGAAGACACCATGAAAATTCCTTATTTTACAACTCACAGACAGACTTAACCACAGTTTCAGCTGGGAAACGGTGAACATCTGATGATTAAAGCAAATCCAGAAAGGCTGGACAATTCCTGGGAGCCTGGCACTCCGACAAATCGGCCATCAACAGGCACACAGACATGAACAACCTCTGCACACCATTCAAAAGAAACAAAAAAGGAAAGAGAGAGACCAAAACACCTCCCCACCAGCAATCGACACTCAAGATGAGTAGAGATTAAGATATTAAGATTAATATTAGACCCACAATCACAAAGCAAAAACAATACCCCAGTTGAGGAACTAGCGATTAAGCAGTAAACAACTGACTAAAGAAATTACGAAGGACATTCCCACCAATACTGACAGGGCAAGCCACTCGTATATAAACAGAGAGCAAAATCTCCTTCCTTTCTGGCACGGATGATGTTCCCTAGTTGGGTCACGAAACGTCTGCAAGAAAACAACCAAGTTCAGAGGGCACCAAGGACCCCATAGTTCTCGTCGTCATCCTCCTCCTCTTCCTCCTCCTCCTCCTCCACTCCAGAAACCCCTCTCCCTTGTACCACTGATGATGTTACCTAGTTGGGTCATGAAACGTCTGCAAGAAAACAACCAAGTTCAGAGGGCACCAAGGACCCCCACAGTTCTCCTCCTCCTCCTCCTCCTCCTCCTCCTCCTCCTCCTCCTCCTCCTCTTCCACTCCACAAACCCCTCTCCCTTGTACCACTGATGATGTTACCTAGTTGGGTCATGAAACATCTGCAAGAAAACAACCAAGCTCAGAGGGCACTACGGACCCCCCCTGTGGAATTTTCCATGGCTAAAATCCCCACATGCTTTTGTTTTGCGTTTGGCTGGAGTAAATTTTTTTCCCCCCAGAAGTTTACTTTCAGTATTATTTGAAACACCTTCGTTTAATTAAACAGCAAAAGCAAACCAGAAGCTAGGAATCATTTAACTCCCTCCAAGTTTTTAAAATTTGTGACATCCTTTGTCAGAAACTGTTCCCCTTCTCGGGCTTTGCAAAACGAAAAAGAAATCTCGTACAGTCTCCGAAAGCAACAGGGTGTTTACATCCGAGAGTCTGCTGGATGGAAATTCTATTTTCAAAGGCAGGCATAGATTGAACCCCACTGGTGGTCCTTAAAGAGTCCTCCTTAAGTGGCATTAAATCTACGGGGATGCCAACATGGAGAGAACACAAATGAAAAAAAGATGTTTTGTTGGCTTGCTTGCTTTACCATTCCTCGTTTAGTTTGCAGACAGATTCACACAGGCGCATAGGATACTGAGCCCGTGTCCTAAAAGAGAGATAAATGCAACCTTGCCTATCAAGACAGCTAGAGGGATTTATATAAAGGGAGTCCTCGACTTACAACAGTTCATTTGGTGACCATTTGAAGTTACGATGGCATTGAAAAAAAGAGACTTAGGACCATCTTTCACACTTACAACTGTTGTAGCATTCCCATGGTCAGGGGGATCAAAATTCGGACACTTGGCAACGGGCTCATACTTACGACGGTTGCAGTCTCCCTGGGGGGGTCACGTGATCCCCTTTTGCGACCTCCTGACAAGCAGAGTCAATGGGGGAAGCCAGATTTATTTAACAACCATGTTAATAACTACTGCAGTGATTCACTTAAGTATAATAATAATAATAATAATAATAATAATAATAATAATAATAATGATGACGATGATGTTGGAAAGGACCTTGGAGGTCATCTAGTGCAACCCCCTGCTCAGGCAGGAAACTCTATACCATTTCAGACAAATGGCTGTCCAGTCTCTTCTTTAAAACTTCCAGCGTTGGAGCGTTCACCGCTTCTGGAGGCAGGTGGTTCCACTGGTTAATTGTTCTCACTGTCAGGAAGTTTCTCCTTAATTCTAGGCTGCTTCTCTCCTTGATTAGTTTCCATCCATTGGATATTTATATCTTACTTATAAGGGTGTAGGTCTATACGTATGTTGTATATAGTATATTTTAAATGTGTGTCATGTATGTGTACACTTTGAGAGCAAACAACCAAATTTCATTTTTAATGTGTGCCATTGTGCCCACAGTAAAAAATGACAATAAAGATTATCTGTCTATCTATCTATCTATCTATCTATCTATCTATCTATCTATCTATCTATCTATCTATCTATCTATCTATCTATCATCTATCTATCTCTATCTATCTATCTCTATCTATCTATCATCTATCTATCTATCTCTATCTATCTATCATCTATCTATTTATCTATCATCTATCTATCTCTATCTATCTATTATCTATCTATCATCTATCTATCTCTATCTATCTATCTATCATCTATCTATCTCTATCTATCTATCTATCTATATCTATCTATCTATCTATCTATCTATCTATCATCTATCTATCTATCTATCTATCTATCTATCTATCTATCTATCTATCTATCTATCTATCTATCTATCTATCTGCAAGTGTCGGTTATTGATAACCAAACAGGGCTTTATTCCCGAATTGCCCTCGTACATTCAACACTTATCTACCTCAAACTTTCAATTGCCCAGATTCCTCTTTCCTGGTGAGTATCTAAATTTCTCCCACGCACTGATCTCTCTTCCAAATGGCAACCATGAGTTCTTCCCTTATTCATGCTATCTTCAAACACAAGCCCAGAGACACCAATGCGCTCCGAGTGAAAATCAACACAAGCAATAGATGGAGGAATAATCGATGCCACATATTTTGCAAAAGACTCTTTCGGAAAGATGATTACAGTCTAAATAAGCAACCTTTCAAAGCTGCCCCAGATTGCACCAGGCAATAATTGTGGGCCAATTTTGTTCCGCAATCAATTCTGCTGACATGGCTCTCCTATTAACCATACATCAGAAATCAGAGTCAGATTCTACCATTTCCCGACACAACATAATTCTCCTGATAAACAGGAATGCCTTGGCACAGGGCCCAACTGTGACCCGACTCAACTTAGGAAAGTTATCATTGCAAGATTTAATACTAATTGCGTGGATTAGGGTGTGATGGGTTGTCAGGCACTGCTTTAATTTCGCACCAAGGAGTCCAGGAAGTTCACACATGTTGGCGGAGGGCCAAGAGATTTCCAAAATTAAGCTTTCAAAATCTAAGTTGATAGGAACTGCCTGGGAACGAGTCGGGCCACATCAATTCAAGTCTTACCGAGAATAAATATTTTCGTTCAGGATTGGAATGTATTATCGGAGATAGCCCCCCAGACATACATCTATGTGGTTAAAGCATTCATTACAGCGGGCTGACTTATTACCTGTAACTGCGCTGAATTCAAGATCGATTTCTTGGATTTAAATTCCAAGGTTTATCCAGGAAAGAATGTAATAGTAATAGTAGTAAAGTTGGAGGGGACCTTGGAGGTCATCTAGTCCAACCCCCTGCTCAGGCAGGAAAGCCTACACCATTTCGGACAAATGGCTGTCCAGTCTCTTCTTAAAAACTTCCAGTGTTGGAGCATTTACTGCTTCTGGAGGCAGGCAGTTCCACTGATTAATTGTTCTCACTGTCAGGAAGTTTCTCCTTAGTTCTAGGTTGCTTCTCTCCTTGATTAGTTTCCACCCGTTGCTTCTTGTCCTGCCTTCAGGTGCTTTGGAAAATAGCTTAATTCCCTCTTCTTTATGGCAGCCCCTGAGATATTGGAATACTGCTATCATATCCCCCCTTGTCCTTCTCTTCGTTAAACTAGACATACCCAATTCCAGCAACCGTTCCTTATATGTTTTAGCCTCCAGTCCTCTAATCATTTTTGTTGCTCTTCTCTGTACTCTTTCTAGAGTCTCAACATCTTTTTTACAGGTATTACAGGAAGTTTACACAAATACCTCTTCCCACCCCTCAGTCCCAAGGGGGGAGGGAAGATAGGCGAGAAAAGGAAGGAACAGGAGAATGAAAGAAAGGAGATAAAAGGGAAAAAAAGCTGAATATTTATTACTAGCTGTACCCAGCCACGCGTTGCTGTGGCTCAGTCTGGTTAAGTGGAAAAGAAATAAAAGAGAAAGCACACGTTTGTAATATGTTTAATTTCACAATGCTTGTGGGTATACAATATTTTTGGTTGTTCCATTGTCTGTGCAGATATAGAGATTGTCTGAAATCGTAGCGTGTGTTGCTTTTACGTCCAACAGATGGCGCTGGTTTTCAAAAAAAGCATGTTTTTACCTGTCACAGGTGTGACATCTATATAATAGTTAGGTATATAAAAAGATAAAAACACGCACGTATTCGAATGCAACGTTGTGTCAAAACGTCAAAGCAATCGGTGAAGAACTTTCGGAGATTTAAGATTTTGAACAAACAAACATTTACATTTTTATTTATAGATAGAAGATTCAGATACTGCAAAAATAATGTAGGCCTCCTCAGACTAAGAAGCAATTTACTTGGTGGTAGGACAACATCTGATGAACTTACTTAAAAGACAAAAGTCGCTCTTTCGAAGATAGCAAAGTCCATATTTTGGACAGAGAGGACCGCTGGCTTGAAAGAGGGGTCAAAGAGGCCATCTGTGTCCAAATTGAACAGTCCTCTCTCAACAGAGCGGGAAAGATACAACACCAACTATCTCCAGTCTACAACACGGTCCTTTCCAGTCCCAAGGAGGCTCCACAACCATTTGCACCACTCAGGTGATCCTGAGGACACAGACAAACCTCCAAGTGGCCTCAATGACTCTCTAAAAGAAGGCAAATGACCAGTTTTTCTGCAAGGAGTATAAATCTTTGCATTCCCTTTTGGGAAAAGCGTACAGTAGAAATGCCACCTTTGGTTAGGTTTCCACCCATTTTTCTTCTGATTTCTTTATACCTGTAGCTTCGTTCACTTAATAATTCTATTTTACATCGCTTTCTGGGCAACCAGTCAACTCTTTGCACCATGACTTTAATTTTATGACGTTTTACAAGCTCACTAAATGAAAGAACAGCAAAAAACCCCAACCAACTGGTTAGCCATCACATAACACCATTCAGTACAGGACTTCAGTCACTGAATCCTACCGTGATCTGATTGGCTCATGGCCAAAACAAGATGACACCCGATTGGTTCTCTCCTTGCTCAGTTCTGGACTCAATTATGGTCTTAAGGACTAACTATACAGGAGTGGCCAAAATTGTGGAAACCTTTTGGGAAACGTGTACAGTAGAAATGCCACCTTTGGTTAAGTTTCCACCAATTTTTCTTCTAATTTCTTTATAACTGTAGCCTCATTCACTTCATAATACTATTTTACATCGCTTTCTGGGCAGCCAGTCAGCTCTTTGCACCATCACTTTAATTTTATTGCATTTTACAAGCTCACTAAATGAAAGAACACCAAAAAAACCCAACCAATTTGATAGCCCTCACATAACACCCTGACAAATGTCCTCCTCTCGGCTTCAATACAGGACATCAATAACTGACTCCTACTGTGATCTGATTGGCTTATTCCCAAAATAAGAGGACACCCGATTGGCTTTCTAAACACTCATGCTCATTGACTACAATCAGAGGAAGGAAATACCTGCGATTAACCTAAGCAAGTTGTGCTTCCTTTTTCTGGTTATTTGGCTATAACCTTTCATAGAACACACTACAGATCATTGAACAAGCTCTGTTGCATTACATTCTTGATTAAATTATCTTTCCATTGATTAAATTATCTTTCCATTTCCCCCAAAACAGTGGTGTTATTAGCCATCAAACCTCAAAAATAGACTTTTCCCAAAAGGTTTCCACAATTTTGGCTGCTACTGTAACATCAGGTGCTGGAAGGGAGTCGGGGTTGTGGGGGGGGGGGAGAGGAGGAGGAGGAGGGAGGAGGGAGGAGGAGGAGGAGGAAGAGGAGGAGGAAGAGGAGAAAGACAACAACTATGGGCTCCTTGGTGCTCTCTGAGCTTGCTTGTTTACCTAGTTGTTGTTAATTGCGAAGTCGTGTCCGACCCATCGCGACCCCATGGACAACGTTCCTCCAGGTCTTCCTGTCCCCTACCATCTTCTGGAGTCCATTTAAATTCACACCTCCTGCTTCAGTGACTCCATCCAGCCATCTCATTCTCTGTCGTCCCCTTCTTCTTTTGCCCTCAATCTTTCCCAGCATTAGGCTCTTCTCCAGTGAGTCCTTCCTTCTCATTAGGTGGCCAAAGTACTTGAGTTTCGACTTCAGGATCTGGCCTTCTAAAGAGCAGTCGGGGTTGATCTCCTCTAGGACTGACCGGTTGGATCGCCTTGCAGTCCAGGGGACTCGCAGGAGTCTTCTCCAGCACCATAGTTCAAAGGCCTCCATTCTTTTGCGCTCAGCCTTTCTTATGGCCATACGTTGCAACTGGGAAAACCATGGCCTGGACTATACGCACTTTTGTTGGCAGGGTGATGTCTCTGCTTTTTAGAATGCTGTCTAGATTTGCCATAGCTTTCCTCCTCAGGAGCAAGCGTCTTCTAATTCCTTGGCTGTAGTCCCCATCTGAGGTGATCTTGGAGCCCAGGAAGATAAAATCTGTCACTACCTCCATTTCTTCCCCATCTATTTGCCAGGAATTGAGAGGGCCGGATGCCATGATTTTGGTTTTCTTAATGTTGAGTTTCAAGCCAACTTTTGCACTCTCCTTCTTCACCTGCATCAAGAGGCTCTTTAGTTCCTCTTCACTTTCTGCCATTAGAGTGGTATCATCTGCATATCTTAGGTTGTTGATATTTCTCCCGGCAATCTTAATTCCAACTTTTGATTCATCTAGCCCTGCCTTTCTCATGATTTCTCTGTTTACCTAGTATGGGTAATGAAACATCTTGCAAGAAAACCACCAATCTCGGAGAGCACCAAGGACCCCCCCCCTCCTCCTCCTCCTCCTCCCTTCCAGCACTGGTGATGTTACCTAGTTTGAGTAATGAAACATCTGCAAGAAAACCACCAAACTCAGAGAGCACCAAAGACCCTCATTTCAAAGACCCCGAGCTACAAATATTCGCCTTTACGGAAAGAAAATGGTTGTTTTGAGAAGCCGGAGCGAATGGCTGTTTTCCAAAAATCCAAGAAGGGCGCATTCTTTGCCACATGAATAAACCAACTCAGAAAAATCCAACCGAAGCTTTATTTATTTATTTGTTAAAATTATTTGTCACCTATCTTGCCAGGAGGCTGCTCTGGGCAGCTTACGATAATAAAAAGGAAGAAAAATGAAAGGAGGGTGGTGGTGTTGTTAGTTGCGAAGTCGTGTCCGACCCATCGCGACCCCATGGACCACGTTCCTCCAGGCCTTCCTGTCCTCCACCATCTTCTGGAGTCCCTTTAAGCTCACGTCTCCTGCTTCAGTGACTCCATCCAGTCACCTCCTTCTCTGTCGTCCCCTTCTTCTCTTGCCCTCCATCTTTCCCAGTGAGGTGGGCAGGAAATAGTTCAATATATCTATATCTTAATAGGAATGCTTGTTGCTGATAATAGTTAATAGATAATATTAAGTTTGGCTGTGAAATGTAACCTAAATCATATAACCTGTGTGTCATAATTATAGAGATGTGTTCATGCTATGTAGAAACCATTTTACAAGAAGTGTCAGTGTCAACTAAAAGTCACAGATGTTGTAAGATAGCACCCGTGCAGAAAGGTGTGGTAAGACAACCGTTTGTGTGAACTTCTCCTTTTTCCTTGTGTAGCCTCAAGATATAAACTTCTCTGTTTTAGTGTGTTAAAGGTGGGTAAGAAGTCATCTATTAGGTTCAGCGTGGGCGGCAAGCTGTATAAAAGTGACACCCTCAGAGTAACTCAGGGTTCAGAATTTGTCATGTGAATGCTCTGGACCATTGTGCACAAATAAAAACCTGTTTTCTCCAGCCCTTCGTGGTCTTGTCTTCTGATGTAAGTATTGTGGTTTTCCACTTCACCAGCATCAGGCTCTTCACTAGGGAGTCCTTCCTTCTCATTAGGTGGCCAAAGTATTTGAGTTTCAACTTCAGAATCTGGCCTTCTAAAGAGCAGTCGGGGTGGATCTCCTCTAGGACCGACCGGTTGGATCGCCTTGCAGCCCAGGGGACTCACAGAAGTCTTCTCCAGCACCAGAGTTCAAAGGCCTCACTTCTTTGGCGCTCGGCCTTTCTTACGGTCCAGCTTTCACAGCCATACATTGCAACAGGGAGGGTAAACCGAAGTAAAACAATAGGACCGTAAAATAGACAATGGCAAAGGAACATAGTGAATATAATAAATCAATATAATAACCGCAATTATGGAGGGATGCGTTCAAGGTAACTAGAGAAAGGCACGTTCGGAAACTGAAGAGATAAAAAAAAATGGCTTTGGCTTTGAACATCCAGAGTTCACTTTTTCAGGTACGATCTGAAAATATTGTTCTTATTAGGAGCCACTGGAGAATCAACCCATCTTTCCTCTTTTTAAGGCACTTTCTCGCCCAGATCAACCTACAGATCACCAAGGGCTTTATCTCCGGGCTAAAATCCTACCCCAACTTGCCAGCTGTTAACAGTCCTCATCTAATCCTTTGCAAGATGTCCAGAGGTGGATTACCCTTCCTCAAGGGAAAATTGCATTGTCAGGACTTATTAAGGAGAAAGGGAAGAAAAAAAAAGCTTGGTGTTTTGCTGGCTCTTTCTCCCCTCCTGAGTAAATGCAACAGCTAGTTACTAAAGGCGGGGCTTCTCTTATCCTTGAGTATCTTGAAGAATTTAGGACTTCTAACCAAAGCATCTGTCACGGTTAGCGTGGATTTTGAGAAATGCTGGCATGCACTGGTGTATTTTCTTTGGAGACGGGCTGCAAGTTGACGAGAAACAAGACGGCGGAGAAGGGAGAGACACTAATTTCAAATATTACCAAGGAAGACCCAAACTTCAACCTTTTCTTAATTCTCACTTGTCTTTAGTCCAATAACTCTCCCGGCCAAAAAAGTCACTACATCGTCAACTGTCTGTTTTGATTACTAGCATAAAAATGATTTCACCTTTTAATTTTTCCTCCCGGAGAAACCAGTGTTGTATTTTCCTTCCAGTTTCAGCTCACGACGACTTTTAGCATAAGACAGCAAAATACCACAGGCTGGGCTTGTCTATCTATCCCAGGGGTGGCGAACCTATGGCACGGGTGCCAGAGGCGGCACGCGGAGCCCTCTCTGTGGGCACACGTGCCGTTGCCCCAGCCCTGCCTCCCCCCGTGACCCCCTCCTCACCAGCAGCCCCCCTTGGAGGAGAGTCACCCCCGAGGGTGACCCACGCGGAGCAGCGCAGCCAAGGACATGGCAGCCAGGCAGCGTAGACAAGACTCTGCCCTCACGCCCCATCACGCACAGTTGATGCTGCGGGGCGTGGGCAGAGGGCGTGGCCACCATGGCGCTGCTGGGTGATCTGCGGCGTGCCCTGGAGGCGGTGAGTGACCCTGCAGGCAGGTGGGGGTGGGGCAGAGTGGGGGCGGGGCAGGGGGTAGAGTGGGGGCGGGGCCAGTTTTTGGGCACTCAGACTCCCACGCCTCCCGGTTGCCGCAGATCAGCAATACAAGCCGGCAGAGCATGGTAAGGGACACATGGGCTTGACTGGTGGTGGGGTTATTGGCAGCGTCCCTGGCCCACAATGGGCCGGCCTCGCAGGGCTCGACACTCTAAAAGGTTCGCCCTCACTGATCTATCCCATCAAACCATGATTTGTTTAACTACAAATAATGAATTGACTATAGCTATCTGGGTTCATAACGCTGCTCTAAACCAGGGCTTTTCAACCAGTGGTACAGGTACCACCTGTTGTACATTGGCACCTGGCAGGTGGTACACAACCATCCTAGAAAAGGGGTAGCAGGGGAGGGGAATGAGCTGAAATGGTGGCAGCACCGCACAAGCCTGAGCGAGAGACGGCTGGAGCTGCAGGGCTGTCGGGGCTCAGTGGAAGCGTCAGGATCAGCGCCAGGCTCCAGCTGGAGCTCAGCGCTGATCCTGGCGCTTCTGCTGAGCCCTGAAGCACTGATCAGCTGGAATGTTGCTTTATCTCCAGGGTCTTGTGATTTACATTCAGATGCTTGGCAACTGATTCATATTTATGACGGTCACAGTGTCCCAGGGTCATGTGAAGTGACCAAAACCTGCTGCAACTGCCCAGCAGATGGGGGGAATAAAAACCAAACACCCCCCCACCCCCCGCCCCGCTGCCAATCCTCAACAGAAATGCTCACAACAATGGAAACCTCGGACAGGAGGAAGAGCACCCCTGGGCGGGCAGGCAGGTGTCTTGCTTGGCTGTGCCTTGGGGGGCACTTTTTTCAGTGCCATTGTAACTTCGGACAGTCACTAAGCGAACTGTTGTAAGTTGAGGACTACCTGTACTTCATAACTTTTTTCCTTTTTTTTTGGTCATCAAGTTTTTGACACCTTGCTAGGCGACTGGTGGTACTCGGATACTGCCGTATCCTAAAAGTGGTACAATGGGTGAAAAAGTTGAAAAGCCCTGGTATAAACCATAACGTAGCTTGGTTTTGGTAGCTCACCCTGAGAGAATTAAGCTTGGTGGTTCAAACTGTAGTGGTGTCACCAAAGCTATTGGTTAAACCTGGGTCACATTTTAACAGACATTAAAGGGGTTTGGGGAACAAACATTGATTAAGGGCCCATAAGGCAGAAAAACAGAGCCTCCACATTCACCGGTTGAGTAAGTTGGGTTCTTTGTACTGGTTCATACAAATCTATTCTTTTCGCGGTTGTTATATTTTGGACCGATTAGCTTGATTAAGCAATAAGCAGCCTTCTAAGATCAATGAAGACGAATATCTGTGTCCCGGGATAACGTTGCAGGATCCAGTCTGGCTTAGTCACTGGGGAACCAAAACTTGGTCTGACCCAGATTGGATCCTGCAGCCTTCTAAGAACTCAGTGCAAATCATCTGCAAAGTATTCTACCTGCTTTTGATTACCTTGACATAACCTCAGGTATTTGGAGAATTTAAGAATTTAGCTTCCAACATTTTTAGAAAGCTACAGAAGTTTATGACTCAGATGCCTGAATGATGATTCCGTTCAGCACTACCCTAACATTGTTGTTTTTTTTTCACTAAAGGAATGAAATTGTTTCTCTTGCAGGGCAATGGTGACATCTGCTGGTTTGTCTTCCACCAAGGAAAATAATTTACCAAATTCCAAGCAAACTCAAGGGAAAAGCAACAAAGATGATCAGGGGACTGGTGGCTAAAATATTATAAGGAACAGTTGCTGGAATTGGGTATGTCTATTTCAGTGGTGGCAAACCTATGGCACAGGTGCCAGAGGCAGCACTCAGAGCCCTCTCTGTGGGCACGCAAGCCGTCACCCCAGTCCTAGGCCTTCAGCTGGGTTTTATAAACCTTTTCGCTTTAGGCCTCCGTTGCCATGTGCAAAAAAAAAAAAAAAAAAAAAAAAGTTTAATCAGTCAATTTCAACTTCTTGCGGAAAAAAAAGATCTTGCAAAATTGGAATTGATTGATTCAACTTTTTAGTCCCACCCAGTCTGCCGTTACCACCGGAGCCACGTGCACCCAATGGGCCACGCCCACCCAATGGGCCACGCCCACCTGGCCCTCAACGATGCATAAGTGGGTTTTGGGTTGCAGTTTGGGCACTCGGTCTCTCAAAGGTTCGCCATCACTGGTCTAGTTTAACGAAGAGAAGGACGAGGGGAGACAAGATAGCAGTCTTCCAGTATCTCAGGAGCTGCCCCAAAGAAGAGGAAGTCAAGCTATTCTCCAAGGCGCCTGAAGGCAGGACAAGAAGCAACGGATGGTAACTAACCAAGGAGAGAAGCAACCTGGAAATAAGAAGAAACCAACACAACCTGCCTACGGAAGCGGTGAATACTCCAATACTGGAAGTTTTTAAGAAGAGATTGGACAGCCATTTGTCTGAAATGGTATAGGGTTTCCTGCCTGAGCAAGGGGTTGGACTAGATGACCTCCAAGGTCCCTTCCAACATCATCATCATCATTATTGTTATTGTTATTATTATTAAAATGTTATTACTGTTATTTATTTATTAAATGTATATGCTGCCCACCTTGCAGTCAAGCAACTCTGGGTTACAAACGACATTAAAAATGAAGGAACAAAACATTAAAATTATTATTTTAAGGATCTTGGCAGGCAATTGGCAAGGTTGGGAATCAGCTCTACACAAACCTTGAAATCCCCTAAGCTGGAGACCCAGAAGAAACTCTTTAGATGGTCCAGCAAGTGCAACTCAAATGTACAGGGAATGCAATCACGCAGGTGATCCTCAACTTAACGATAACTGAACCCAACGTTTATGCTGATAAACGAGACATTTGCTAAGTGAGTTTCCCCCCATGTTACGACAACTTGTCTTGTCACTGTTGTCCAGTGAATCCCTGCAGTTGTTACCGTATATTCCGGCGTATAGGGCGACCCGGCGTATAAGACAACCCCCGAATTCGACGCCGGGTCGCAAGACGATCGACGCCGAGTCGCAAGACCATCAATGCCGAGTCGCAAGACCATCAACGCCGAGTCGCATGCCTAGAAAGTGGTCTTATACGCTGGAAACTACTGGTATTTCCGGTGCATAAGACGATCGACGCTGAGTTGCGTGCCTAGAAAGTCGTCTTATATGCTGGAAACTACGTTATTTCCGGCGTATAAGACGATCGACACCGAGTCGCATGCCTAGAAAGTCGTCTTATATGCCAGAAACTACCTTATTTCCAGCGTATAAGACGACTCGGCGTATAAGACGACCCCCGAGTTCGACACCGGGTCACAAGACGATCGACCCTGAGTCGCAAGACCATCAACACCGAGTCGCATGCCTAGAAAGTCGTCTTATACGCCGGAAACTACGTTATTTCTGGCGTAAAAGACGATCAACGCCGAGTCGCATGCCTAGAAAGTCGTCTTATATGCCGGAAACTACCTTATTTCCGGTGTATAAGACGATTCGGCATATAAGACCCCCTAGTTCGATGCCGGGTCACAAGACGATCGACGCCGAGTCGCAAGACCATCAACGCTGAGTCGCATGCCTAGAAAGTCGTCTTATATGCCGGAAACTACCTTATTTCCGGCGTATAAGACGACTCGGCGTATAAGACGACCCCCGAGTTCGGAGGCTGTTTCGACGCTCTCAAAAGTCGTCTTATACGCCGGAATATACGGTACGTTAGTAACACAGTTGTTAAGTGAACCTTGGCTTCCCCATTGACTTTGCGTGTCAGAAGGTGGCAAAAAGGGATCGCGTGACCCCCGGGGACACTGCGACCATCATAAAGGCGAGTCAGTTGCCCATCGTCCCAGTTCTGATCTCGTGACTGCAGAGGTGCTGCGACAGTCGTAAGGGTGAAAAACGGTCCCAAGTCACTTTTTTTCAGTGTCGCTGTCGCTAAACAAATTGTCATTAAGTCGAGAAGGTCCCCTGGTTCACTGCTGCTCACCGACAGCAAATCAGAGTTTTTTTCCTCCATTTATCACCTGAGTACATTCCGCCTGAACCACAGGCTGTCCTCGAATTACGACCGTAACGGAGCTCAAAATTTCCACCGCGAAGCAAGGCGGCTGCTAAGTGAGTTTTGCCCCACTCTATGACCTTTCTTGCCGCAGTTGTCAAGGTGAATCGGTGCGGTTGTTAAGTTAGTGTTACGGCTCTTAAAAGAGAATCTGGCTTCCCCATTGACTTTGTTTGTCAGAAGGTCTCAGAAGGGGAAAATCACGTGACCCCGGGGACACTGTGCAACCATCGCAAGTACCTGCCAGTTGCCAAGCCTCTGAAATTTGTTCGCCTGATCGTGGGGATGCCGCAAAGGTTGTAAGTGTGAAAAATAGTCGTGAGTCACTTTTTTTCAACGCCGTTGTTAACGCTGAATGGACACTAAACGCATGGCTGTAAGTCGAGGACTTCCTGTGCAATTGCTCCCGAAGATTATCCAGAGACTTTGGCTGATCTAGAACATAATGGTTCAAGCAGCTATGGGCACCAGTTGATTTTTCCATGCAGTACCTCTGCTTGACACACTGACTGCAGGTCTAATTCCAAGTATTATTTCAATTTTCACTATGACAAAAGTCGGGAGGAAAGCTGCTTCGAAAGGCAACAGGACCACCATTTCATGGGGGTCGCCAAACCATGCTGTCCGCCATTTTTTTCCCTTTCCCCTAGCTGTCCTACTCCCTCTTATTGGTGGCCACACCCACTTGGGGGTCACCACAACATGGGGAACTGTATTATGGGGTCACGGCATTAGAAAGGTTGAGAACCACTGTTTTAGAGAGTCGTGGAGGCCATCTGTGTCCTCAAGGTCACCTGAGTGGTACAAATGGGTGTGGAGCCTTTTTGGAATTGCTGAAAGGGACTGTGTTGTGGAGCTGCAGAATCATCCTGCAGAAAGCACAACTACACAACACAGTCCTTTCAAGCAGTCCCAAGAAGGCTCCACACCCATTTGCAGCACTCAGGGTGATCCAGAGGACACAGGCAATCTTCCAGGTGGCCTCAACGACTCTCAAAAAGGATGCAAATGACCAGCTGTCTGCAAGGAGCATAAATCCTTCCGTTCCCCACCATCCAGTCAGAGCTGAAGAAGCCTCTGGGATGAGAAGCGAAAGGTCTTCAAAGAAAAACAAGGAAGTCCAGTTGCCTTGTGAAAAAGCAACTTTGGGACAACCCTGACCTCTGGAGGATGGAGAATGTCCACAGACATTCTGCACATCTATTTCTTTTCGTTTTCTTCTTTTGCCTTAATTTTTTTTATCTTTTTCAGTGTGTAATAAAAGCACCATAAAAGGACAACCATCCACAAGCCTGCTCCTATCGTGAAGAATGACATTTCAACTCCTTCCGCTGATGGCAAAAGAAACGAACTTTCACACTAAACATATCTGCGCTGGAAAAAAAAAAGTACATTTTCGTGTACAACAACAACAAAAAACAACAACGTGCAAGCCAACATTAAGGCTAAACTTCCAACGTGTTACGCAAGGAGCTTAGGGGCCATCGCTAATGATTCACACAGTGTTGAAAAACATTCTGGGAAACTATGTTACTTTCAGCTCTCAGTTGCTTCTTAATCGGAAGCCAGAAGTTACCTTAGCAAAGAGAAGACATCATATGAGTTACGCACACAATTTGGATCCACCTGCAGATTCTTCTGGATTCCTGAGACACCCTTGAAGACAAACAAGACAGTGCGTTAACAGTTTTGCTTTGGGAACGCTGAAATTAGATTCTATTTTCCTAATAAAAAAAATTACACTCGAACGTTTTGTCCAGACAAAACAGGGTTTATAGCCCACCCTTTACACGTGATATTCATATTTACCAACCTTCTCTCTTTATCCCAGTGCTTCTCAAATAGTGGGGCGCGCCCCCCAGGGGGGGCACGAGGCTCCGTAAAGGGGGGCTCGTTTGACCTCGGCAAATACTGTCATATTGGATTTCTAGATCGGATCATCCGACTCACTCGCAAGCGGCAGCCCGACGCGGAGGACAACATGACCGCCAACGCACGTGACACATGCAAAGGACCCGATTGGATAGACATGATGCTCTATCCTGATTGGCCAAACCCGCCCGTGTGACTTTTAGACCCGGAAATCGGTCCTCTGTACAGAAAAAAATTTTTTACAGTCGCGCGGGGGGTGCGAAATGTTTTCTTCTTCCTAGGGGGGCATGACAGAAAATAATTGAGAAGCACTGCTTTATCCCCAAGATACTTCTCTTCTTATTTATTAGCTTTTTGTCCCTCCTTTATTATTTTTTATAAATACCTCAAGGCAATGAACCTACCTAAGACTCAGTGGTGGAATCTAGCCAGTTTGCACCAGTTTGGCAGAACTGGTAGCTAAATTTTGCTGAGTTTGGAGAACCAGCTGAATGCACACTGCTTCCGGAAGTCTATTCTAGGCCTGGGAGTAGAACGGCCCACAGGAAGTACGTGGATGCCACTTCCGGAAGTCAGTTCTTGGCCTCGGAGGCCTGAAGGAGGCCTTCCAGGCCTAGAATGGCTCACTGGAAGCACGTGGATGCCACTTCCGGAAGTCGGTTCTAGGCGTCGAAGGCCTGAAGGAGGCCTCCCAGGCCTAGAATGGCTTACCAGAAGTGCATGGATGCCACTTCCAGAAGTCGGTTCTAGGCCTTGGAGGCCTGAAGGAAACCTCCCAGGCCTAGAAAGGCCCACTGGAAGTGCATGGATGCTACTTCCAGAAGTCTATTCTAGGCCTCGGAGGCCCAGGCCTGAATCCAATAAGAGAACCGGTTGTTCAGGTATTTGAATCCCACCACTGCTAAGACTCCTTCTTCCTCCTATTTTCCCCACATCAACAACCCTGTGAGGTGGGCTGAGCTGAGAGAAAGTGACTGATCCAAAGTCACCCAGCTAGCTTTCATACGTAAAGTGGGACTAGAAGTCACGGCCTCCTGGTTTTTCTAGGCCAACCCCTTAACCACTAGGCCAAACTGGCTTTCTATGTTTCACTGGACAGTTAATTTGATTTTTTTAGAAAACTGAAAAAAACATTCTGGAAGCTAATGTGCTCTGCGGGTTGATGATTTTAAGAGGTTACGGACGCAGTGGGTGTAAGCTTACCTTTCGTTCGTACAAGGCCCCATAATAACCATCATTCAGCCCAAAAATGATTTCATTCGGGCTACGAGCATGTATCTGTTAAGTAAAACCAGTGTCACAGATTCAGTCAGCTTACTTTAAAGCCATTGTTTTAGTTCTTTTAGCACCCAGAGTGGCATTCTTTGTAGGGATCATATGTTTTGTGGCATCCTTCTGTTATTCAGGTTCACCACTGACCCTATAGAGGGGAAAGGAAGAAGCTGAAACTCGATCCCATGAATAGATTCATTTTCTGGGCCACAACGAACAACGAACTAAGTACATAATCATACACACGCTTAGCCTTCAAGGGTCTAGGTCAGGGGTAGGCAACCTTGGCTCTTTTATGACTCGCGGACTTCAACTCCCAGAATTCCTGAGCCAGCATGGGGGAACTATGGCTCCCTTGATGACTTCTGGACTTCAACTCCCAGAATTCCTGAGCCAGCATGGGGGAACTATGGCCCCCTCATGACTGGTGGACTTCAACTCCCAGAATTCCTGAGCCAGCATGGGGGAACTATGGCCCCTTCATGACTTGTGGACTTCAACTCCCAGAATTCCTGAGCCAGCATGTGGGAAACTATGGCCCCCTTCATGACTTGTGGACTTCAACTGCCAGAATTCCTGAGCCAGCATGGGGGAACTATGGCCCCTTCATGACTTGTGGACTTCAACTCCCAGAATCCCTGAGCCAGCATGGGGGAACTATGGCCCCTTCATGACTTGTGGACTTCAACTCCCAGAATTCCTAAGTCAGCATGTGGGAAACTATGGCCCCCTTCATGACTTGTGGACTTCAACTGCCAGAATTCATGAGCCAGTATGGCTGGCTCAGGAATTCTGGGAGTTGAAATCCAAGAGTCATAAAAGTGCCAAGATTACCTACCCCTGGCCTAGGTCATCCCGCACAATCTAACCTAACGATAAATTTGTTAAGCCTTCGGTTTTCATAGTCTACACCCAAAGCTAAACATCTGGCATTCATTGAAGAAGCTTCTTAGATGAGAAGCAAAACATTTTCAAAGAGAGGGGGAGAAAAAAAAAAAAACCAAGGAAGTCTAACTGCCGTTTGAAAAAGCATCTTTGGGGAAACCATGACCTGGATGATTGAGAATCTTCATAGACATTTAACCATCTGGAGCTTTTAACTAATTTGGCTAGATAATGAACAAGCCAACTGAATATACTTCTATCTGCAGATAGTCAACTTTCAAAATGAGTGATCAGGTAGACAACCCTGTGGTCCGCTGGCTCCTCCTTTGAGAGCAGGGTGTGATATGACCAAAATGAACATTAAACTTCAAACTGATTGTATTTCTTTTATCTCAGGGGTCTTCAAACTTGGCCCTTTTATGATTTGTGGACTTCAACTCCCAGAATTCCTCAGCCAGCGTTGGAAGTCCACAAGTCATAAAAGGGCCAAGTTTGAAGACCCCTGTTTCATCCTAATGCTGGACAGGCTCATGACTCTCAAAGAAAATTATATATCATAAATTGAAAATTAATCGTGGTGGCAAATGATCTTCAGTAACAACTCAGTCTGTACTTACTTAAACAAAGAGACTGGACAGCCATTTGTCCGAAATGGTGTAGGGTTTCCTGCCTGAGCAGGGGGTTGGACTAGATGACCTCCAAGGTCCCTTCCAACTTTACTACTATTACTATTACTAAACAGGAAGATCATAGGCAGGCAAAGCAGTGGAAGTGGGAATGATATTTGACTTCCTGCTGGCTTCCCCAATGATTTTACTTGTGGGAAACTGGCAAGGAGTGCTGAAATCACAATCATGTGACTGCAGGGAGGCCGCAATAGCCACCATTTTGCACACAGAACATCATGGAGATTTCAATGCCACAGGAGTAATGAATGGCTCCTGGATTTTTTTTTCATGCCTTTTTAAATTAACGAATTTTAGGCCCCTTGATTTTTAAATTAATAAATGTTAGGTATCCTGATTCAAATACTTGTAGTATAAGGCACGATTTGGGCTACCTTGATGGTACAAAAACAGATAAAACACAACCTTTTTAGTAATATAGCGAAGATTCCTATTATCCTGCCAAAATTCTGTCCAGCGTCTGCTAACTTTATATCTTGCATCAAAGGTCCTTTTGAAAAAGCAACTGGACTTCCTTAGTTGTTATTCTGGAAAACGGTTCACTTTTTCATCCAAGAAGCTTCTTCGGTTCTTCACTTCAGAAGCTTCTTGGGTGAGAAACGAAACATTTTCAAGAAAAGAAAAAAAAAAAGTCCAGTTGCCTTTTGAAAAGCATCTTTGGGACAACCATGACCTGGATGATTGAGAATCTCCACAGACACTTATATCTTGCAACAATTCTTTGCTATTCCATCAACAGATATTATTTGCTGAACATATCCTTACATAGCCAATCCAAGTTGAAACAGTACACTTTTCTTTTACCTGCTGGCCCAAATATTTGAGTCCATCTAGATTGACCTTCCACTCAATCAGTAGCTGATAGGTATCATTCTTGCCACCCCATATCCTCACCACAAAACAGGAGACAGACGTATCAAGGCGATCAGGCATTAAACCAAAGTCAAGGCTTCGCCATGTTGGATTCTGTCAGCGGGGAAGAAGAGAGAATGAAATATTCCAGGTTATTTTCTCACACAGCTATTAGTATACAGTAGTGGCCAAAATTGTGGAAACCTTTTGGGAAAAGTGTATTTCTGAGGTTTGATGGCTAATATCACCACTTTTTTTCTGGAGTAGTACCATAAAATTATATATCAATGGAAAGATGATTTAATCAAGAATGTAATGCAACAATAATTTGTTCAATGATCTGTACTGTATTCTATGAAAAGCTATAGCCAAATAACCAGAAAAAGGAAGCACAACTTGCTTAGGTTAATCTCAGGTAGCTTTCCTTCATCTGATTGTAGCCAATGAACATGAGTGTTTGGAGAGCCAATCAGGTGTCATCTTGTTTTGGGAATAAGCCAATCAGATCACAGTAGGAGTCAGTTATTGATGTCCTGTATTGAAGCCGAGAGGAGGACATTTGTCAGGGTGTTATGTGATGGCTATCAAATTGGTTGGGGTTTTTTGTGTTCTTTCATTTAGTGAGCTTGTAAAATGCAATAAAATTAAAGTGATGGTGCAAAGAGTTGACTGGTCACCCAGAAAGCGATGTAGAATAGTATTATGAAGTGAACAAGGCTACAGTTATAAAGACATTAGAAGAAAAATGGGTGGAAACTTAACCAAAGGTGGCATTTCTACTGTACACTTTTCCCAAAAGGTTTCCACAATTTGGGCCACTACTGTATAGTTAGTCCTTAAGACTGTAATTGAATCCAGAATTAGAGTCGTACATCATGGAGGCCATTAAGCTGGTCACCAAGTGACCATACCCAACTTTACAATGTTTTTTGCAACGGTCATTAAATGGATCCATTTTTCCCAATGGGTGGTTTCCCATTTGTAAATGCTACAAAATCAGTAAAAAATGATGAAAGTTGCAGTCGCATGACCAGGGGATGCTGCAAACGGCCGTAAAGGCTAAACACCCCAAATGCAATTTCATGAGTGTGCAGGTGGAGCCTGGGGGGGGGAGGGGAGGAATCAGAACTTCAAAACTGGGCCATAAGTAGCTCTGGGGGGGTCTGTTGTAACTTTGAATGGTTACTAAGCAACCGGTTATTAAACAAGGACTACGTGTATGTCCGAAAAAGACTTCCAAAGATGGTGCACAAATTGCTCTAAGTTATTCTGCATCCAGTTTTGGTCACCACACTGTAAAACAGATGTTGAGACTCTAGAAAGAGTACAGAGAAGAGCAACAAAGATGATTAGAGGTTCGGAGGCTAAAGTATATAAGGAACGGTTGCTGAAATTGGATATGTCTACGAGGGGGGACATGATAGCAATCTTCCAGTATCTCAGGGGTTGCCCCAAAGAAGAGGGAGTCAAGCTATTCTCCAAAGCGCCTGAAAGCAGGACAAGAAGCAACGGATGGGAACTGATCAAGAAGAGAAGCAACCTAGAACTAAGGAGAAACTTCCTGACAGTTAGAACAATTACTGTATTTTCTGGCATATAAGACGACTCCCGACTTTGGCGCCGATTTCCATGCCTAGAAGGTCGTCTTTACGCCGGAAAATACGGTAATCAGTGGAACAACCTGCCTCCAGAAGCGGTGAATGCTCCAACACTGGAAGTTTTTAAGAAGAAACTGGAGAGCCCATTCGTCTGAAATGGTATAGGGTTTCCTGCCTAAGCAGGGGGTTGGGCTAGATGACCTCCAAGGTCCCTCCCAACATTATTTATTATTATTACTGTTGCTATTATTATTCCTGATGCAGCCAATTGCTTGGCTATATATTATAATAAGTTTCACAAAGAACATTTGCATTTGCTTCATATTAGACAAGGAATTGGGTATGGCCAGTCTAGAGAAAAGAAGGACTTGGGGGGGGGGGTGACGTGATAACAGTATTCCAGTAACCTGTGGAATAGAAGTTGCCTTCAGAAGTGCTGGGTGCGTCATCACTGGAAGTTTTTTAAGAAGAAACTGGACAGCCACTTGTCTGAAATGGTATAGGCAGGGTCTCCTGCTTGAGCAGGGGGTTGGACTAGAAGACCTCCAGAGTCCCCTCCAGCTCTATTCTGATTCAGATTATTGCAGAACGTGTCGCATGTACGGACTGTCAGCTGCTCAGGGTTGGTGAGATGAACTCCCTTTGGAATGGACAAGAATAAGAGAAGGTGCTCCTGGGAACTGGGTTAGTGGTAACTGTTAGGATCCAGCAGGGATAATCTATTGGGTAAGTCCGGGAAGTAGTTAATGCTTCATCTGAATCCAAACTTCTGCAGGAATACTAACGTGTGTGTGTGTGTGTCTGTAAATTTTAGATTTTGCTGACAAAGAGTTAAAGCAGTGGTTCTCAACCTTTTTAATGCTGCAAGCCCCAACCGGTCGTAAGTCGAGGACTACTCAACCGGTCGTAAGTCGAGGACTACTCAACTGGTGCAGCACCGTTTGCAGAATGGGACTTTTGGCGGGCTCAGCAGGGCATAGACAGCCTGGACAATTCCTATTGGCTTTTGAAAGCCAATAGAATTAGACTCTATTCAAGAGAGTCTATTCTATTGGCTTTCAAAAGCCAATAGAATAAAAGGGAGTAGCACAGCTAAGGAAAAGGGGAAAAAAATGGCGGACTGCGTTGTTTGGCGACCCCCATGAAATGGTCGTTCGACCCCAAATGGGGTCCCGACCCACAGGCTGAGAACCACTGAGTTAAAGGGAGACTAGTATAGCTGTTTCGAGCTATTTAGCTCTCATCAGCTAGCCATACCCTTCTGGGATTCGAACCTGGGCAGCCTGCATGTTAGGCAGCTGCATTAACCTCTAGGCCACAGATTCTCCTCACTTCTGTCAGCTGAAACCTAACCTTGCCTAACATGCAAGCTGCCCAGGTTCGAATCCCAGAAGGGTATGGCTAGCTGATGAGAGCTAAATAGCTTGAAACAGCTATACTAGTTTCTCTTTGTCGGCAAAATCTAAAATGTACAGAAATAGTTTATCGCACTAGTGACTTGAGCCTGCAAAACGCTCCTAGACTGGGGCTAAAAGGCAAAAGTAATCATAGCAGTAGACCAGGTGTTCTACTTGACACTTAATATGTGTTTGTGTGTGTGTATGTGTATATATGTATATATCTCAGACCTAGGAATTAGGAAGATTACCATTTGCGACTGTCATTAACGGCTCCACTAACAATTGAGGCATCGGCTACGACCTCACCTGAACCAAAATAGACTAGCTTCTCTGATCCATTTCCTAATTAATCTCACAACTCTGCACTCAGTATGAAGCTAATCTTCAAGATGGTCAGGAAGCTGCAAATTGATACAGACCACAGCTGCCTCTCTGTTACGTGACGCAACATGAAAGAGCAATGCTGGCTACCTGTGAACTCTCGAGATCAACGTAAGATGCTTTGTTTTCTATGTGTTCAATATACTCCTTGCCCTTCAGTTCAAACTGAACTGAACTTAAGCTGGCTAATAAAAATTTTAAAACCACAATACAAAAGACGGGGGGAAAAAATCATCACTTAACACCATATGCTGGTATGAATCTAGGAAGGTCTAGTCTAAGTGTTTTAGGATCCAAGTATTTAACACATATCCCATCAGAATTTGATCTGATGCCTTGGATCTGCAGTGGAGGGCCCTCCTCATAGTCCTTCAAGTTGATTTGGCTCAAAGGTCAATTACAACCATTGTATTCTAACCCAATTTCATTTCAGACTGTATTTTATTCCAACTTCATTTTATTTTATTCCAACGTCATTTTAAATTGTATTTTATCTAATGCCATTTTAAATCGCTTTTATCAAATTTTAGTAATCATTTGTTTCCGGAACCTTGCACTTTTGATATGGCCCAAGGGCTAATCAATAAAGAAATTTAAAAAAAAATTAGATTTAAAATTTACAACCGCAGAAATCCTACAAGGTTTCTTAGTTCCACCTCTATCCGTCCCCTTAATGCAAATTGATATACTCAAACACCGAGAATATCGTTTTGTGTTCTGAAAGTGGTCCGCAATCTATGACCGCTATTGAGCCCAAAACTTCCACTGTTCAGTGGGACAGTTTTGCCTCGTTTTATTTTCTTGCCACAGTCGTTAAGCGAATCACTGCAGTTCTTAAGTTGGTAACACGGTTGTTAAGGGAATCTGGCCTCCCCACTGATTTTGCTTGTCAGGAGGGCACAAGAGGTGATCACGTGACCCCGGGACATGGCAGCCGTCATAAGTGTGAGTCACTTGCCAAGTGTCTGAATTTTGATTGTGTGATCCATGGGGATGCTGTGATGGTCGTTAAGTGTGAAAAAATTTTAAGTCACTTTTTTAGTACTGTTGTAATTTCGAACGGTCACTAAATGAAATGTTGTAACTCAAGAGCAAGGGTAGGCAACCTTGGCTCTTTTATGACTTGTGGACTTCAACTCCCAGAACTCCTGAGCCAGCATGGGGGAAACTATGGCCCCCTTCATGACTCGTGGACTTCAACTCCCAGAATTCCTGAGCCAGCATGGGGGAACTATGTCCACTTCATGACTTGTGGACTTCAATTCCCAGAATTCCTCAGCCAGCATGGGGGAACTACGACCCCCTTCATGACTCATGGACTTCAACTCCCAGAATTCCTGAGCCAGCATGGGGGAACTATGGCCCCTTCATGACTCGTGAACTTCAACTCCCAAAATTCCTGAGCCAGCCATGCTGAGGGGAAAGGGAGGTTTCCAAGCTGAGCCATGCTGGCTCAGGGATTCTGGGAGTTGAAGTCCACGAGTCATGAAGGGGGCCATAGTTCCCCCATGCTGGCTCAGGAATTCTGGGAGTTGAAGTCCACAGGTCATGAAGGGGGCCATAGTTCCCCCATGCTGGCTCAGGGATTCTGGGAGTTGAAGTCCACGAGTCATAAAAGAGCCAAGGTTGCCTACCCCTGGTCAAGGGCTACCTGTACTTCTCACTACTACACCAGATAGGTACAACATTATACCAAGAACATCTGTCGTGGCATCACTGCGTTCAAAATGGCAAATCCAACTGAGCAATTGAAATAGCATTTTTTTTATTTTTTTTAAATATGTATGCAGCTACCCATCTTGCAGCCAACTTTGGGCGGTCCCCAATCAAAAGTTAAAACCAAAGACAGAACCATATTAAAACTCTCAAAATTAACACATTACATTAAAAACAACAGAACCTACCCCGTCTTGTTTCATGCAGTGAAGGCAATCACGTCCACCATTTTGAAGCCAATTGCTGTTACTGCAGAAACCCCCTCCCCAGACTCCAACTGCTTAATCGCCAATCTTTCTCTTGGGTTATATTCTGGACTATAAGTGACAAAGCCTCTGTTGACAAATCCTCATTAACAGTCTCTGGTTTACTGCAGTCATAAATATAACTCCTGTAGTTTGCACAGGGAGGTTACACCAGGAAAACATTGTCCCATGTCACGGTTAATAAACATTAAACAGTCTGGAGAAGGGGTGGGCAACTACGGCCACTTTACAACCTGTGGACTTCAATTCCCAGAATTGCTGGCTCAGGAATTCTGGGAGTTGGAAGTCCACTGGTGATAAAAGTGCCCACCCCTGGTTTAAAGGAAAAGATTCAAAGGAAAACCTTAGTCAACATAATAGCAGTTCACTTACCAGTGAATTCTTGATGACCTCACTCTTATAAAATTCTATTGAAAAAAAAGAAAGAAAAGAAATTAAAAGAACGTTAGGGATCACATTGCACAGATTTCTAAGGATATCAAGCCGGGAGAGCAAAACAGCAATTGATCATGAAATCAAGCCAAAGTCCTACAGAGGTCAGGTTATGCAAACAATGGTTGTCATAAAATAACCTCAGGTTACATGGAAGCCAAACCTGTGGGAAGCCACGCCTGTTGAATTCTTATTTTCAGAAAAAACAGCTTTCTTTGGTAACCCATTAAAAAAAACTCCAGAAACCTCTGCATCAAGTTTTTATCAAAGAAATCACAAAGGTCTTTCAGTGTCTAATCAGCATCAAGAAGATTGTGAGCAAGAGCCCAATATGGGGCACGTGACTGTGGGAGGGGGCATCAGCAAAAACCTATGGAAAGGTTTTTTATAACTTTAAATGGTTGCTAAGGGACTGGTCATTAAGTGAGAACTGCCTGTATCGTTCGGCTTCTCAGGCCAATAACTGAGGCCAGAAGTAACTCTGAGTCTGGGAGATCACTGAAAGATACCAATTATTGCTCAAAGCTTCATTATAAAATAAGCATCTTTCGTGGCATCAAATGCCCAGAAACGGTGTGAGGAACTTTCATCCAGTTATCAGTAAACCAAGGAAAATTAATCAGATCGCATAAACACAAAATGTAAATATCCGAATCGTTCACTATTACATATTAAATACAGGTAGTCCTCGACTTATAACCACAACTGAGATCGACATTTCTGTTTCTAGGTGAGACATTTGTTAAGTGAATTTTGTTCAATCCTGACCGACTCAAGTTTGACTCGTCCTTCCGTCCTTCCGAGGTAGGTAAAATGAGGACCCAGATTGTTGGGGGGGAAATATGTTGACTCTGTAAACCGCTTAGAGAGGAGCTGCAAAGCACTGTGAAGGGGCATATAAGTCTAAGTGCTAGAAGGAAGGAAGGAAGGAAGGAAGGAAGGAAGGAAGGAAGGAAGGAAGGAAGGAAGGGAGGGAGGGAGGGAGGGAGGGAGGAAGGAAGCAGGGAGGGAGGGAGGGAAAGGAAGGAAGGAAGGAAGGAAGGAAGGAAGGAAGGAAGGAAGGAAGGGAGGGAGGGAGGGAGGGAGGGAGGGAAGGGGAGGGAGGGAGGAAGGAGACAAGGTGTCGCAGAGGTTAGAATGCAGTACTGCAAGCTAACTCTGCCGACTGCCAGCAGTTCGATCCTGACCGGCTGAAGGTTGACTCAGCCTTCCATCCTGAGGTCAGTAAAATGAGGACCCAGATTGTTGGGGGCAAATAGGCTGACTCTGTAAACTGCTTAGAGAGGGGCTGCAAAGCCCTGTGAAGCGGTATATAAGTCTCAGGGGCTATTGTTATTGCCCCATTTTACGACTTTTCTTGCCACACTTACGTGAATCACTGCAGTTGTAAAGTTAGTAACACAGTTGTTAAGTGAATCTGGTTTCCCCATTGACTTTACTTGTCAGAAGGTCGCAAAAGGGGATCACATGTCATTAATATGAGTCAGGTGCCGAGCGTCCGAATTTGGATCAAGTGTTCACAGGGGTGCTGCAACAGTCGTAAGTGTGAAAAATGGTCACTTTTTTCAGCGCTGTTGTAACTTGGAACAGTTCCTAGATGAACTGTTGTAAGCCAAGGACTAGCTCAGGGGTAGGCAACCTTGGCTCTTTTATGACTCATGGACTTCAACCGCCAGAATTCCTGAGCCAGCCATGCTGAGGGGAAGGGAGAGGTTTCCATGCTAAGCCATGCTGGCTCAGGAATTCTGGGAGTTGAAGTCCACAAGTCATGAAGGGGCCATAGTTCCCCCATGCTGGCTCAGGAATTCTGGGAGTTGAAGTCCATGCGTCATGAAGGGGGTCGTAGTTCCCCCATGCTGGCTCAGGGATTCTGGGAGTTGAAGTCCACGAGTCATAAAAGAGCCAAGGTTGCCTACCCCTGGTCAAGGGCTACCTGTACTTCTCACTACTACACCAGATAGGTACAACATTATACCAAGAACATCTGTCGTGGCATCACTGCGTTCAAAATGGCAAATCCAACTGAGCAATTGAAATAGCATTTTTTTTATTTTTTTTAAATATGTATGCAGCTACCCATCTTGCAGCCAACTTTGGGCGGTCCCCAATCAAAAGTTAAAACCAAAGACAGAACCATATTAAAACTCTCAAAATTAACACATTACATTAAAAACAACAGAACCTACCCCGTCTTGTTTCATGCAGTGAAGGCAATCACGTCCACCATTTTGAAGCCAATTGCTGTTACTGCAGAAACCCCCTCCCCAGACTCCAACTGCTTAATCGCCAATCTTTCCCTTGGGTTATATTCTGGACTATAAGTGACAAAGCCTCATTGACAAATCCTCATTAACAGTCTCTGGTTTACTGCAGTCATAAATATAGTTTGCACAGGGAGGTTACACCAGGAAAACATTGTCCCATGTCACGGTTAATAAACATTAAACAGTCTGGAGAAGGGGTGGGCAACTACGGCCACCTTACAACCTGTGGACTTCAATTCCCAGAATTGCTGGGAATGAAGGGGCCATAGTTCCCCCATGCTGGCTCAGGAATTCTGGGAGTTGAAGTCCACGAGTCATGAAGGGGCCATAGTTCCCCCCATGCTGGCTCAGGAATTCTGGGAGTTGAAGTCCCTGAGTCATGAAGGGGCCATAGTTCCCCCATGCTGGCTCAGGAATTCTGGGAGTTGAAGTCCCTGAGTCATGAAGGGGCCATAGTTCCCCCATGCTGGCTCAGGAATTCTGGGAGTTGAAGTCCACAAGTCATGAAGGGGCCATAGTTCCCCCATGCTGGTTCATGAATTCTGGGAGTTGAAGTCCCAAGTCATGAAGGGGCCATAGTTCCCCCATGCTGGCTCAGGAATTCTGGGAGTTGAAGTCCCTGAGTCATGAAGGGGCCATAGTTCCCCCATCCTGGCTCAGGAATTCTGGGAGTTGAAGTCCACAAGTCATGAAGGGGCCATAGTTCAGGAATTCTGGGAGTTGAAGTCCCTGAGTCATGAAGGGGCCATAGTTCCCCAATCCTGGCTCAGGAATTCTGGGAGTTGAAGTCCACAAGTCATGAAGGGGCCATAGTTCCCCCATGCTGGCTCATGAATTCTGGGAGTTGAAGTCCCTGAGTCATGAAGGGGCCATAGTTCCCCCATGCTGGCTCAGGAATTCTGGGAGTTGAAGTCCACAAGTCATGAAGGGGCCATAGTTCCCCCATGCTGGCTCAGGAATTCTGGGAGTTGAAGTCCCTGAGTCATGAAGGGGCCACAGTTCCCCCATGCTGGCTCAGGAATTCTGGGAGTTGGAGTCCATGAGTCATGAAGGGGCCATAGTGCCCCCATGCTGGCTCAGGAATTCTGGGAGTTGGAGTCCACAAGTCATGAAGGGGCCATAGTTCCCCCATGCTGGCTGAGGAATTCTGGGAGTTGAAGTCCACAAGTCATGAAGGGGCCATAGTTCCCCCATGCTGGCTCAGGAATTCTGGGAGTTGAAGTCCACGAGTCATAAAAGAGCCAAGGTTGCCTATCCCTGGACTAGCTGTATATAAATATTAATTAAATATTCACATTAGTGTTGTTACACTCTTATGGTGACTACGGTAAGAGAGTTCTGAGATTAGCACCCATTTCGCACTCGGCACAAACTTGATTAATTAACACTATTTAAATACCTCATCAGGTCACTCACTGAATAAAATAGCAGCATGCAAACAGATGATACAGTTACACGGATATTCAGAGATTGGCTTCAGACAGCAAGATTAAATAAAGTCATAGAACAGAACTGTTATATATTACCCTAGACACACTAACAAAAAGCACAGGGGTCCTCGACTTACCACACTTCATTGAGTGACTGCTCAAAGTTACAACGGCGCTGGAAAAAAATGATTTAGGACCATTTTTGCACTTACGACCATTGCAGCATCCCTGTGGTCATGTGATCAAAATTTGGATGCTTGGTAAACGGTTCCTATTTATGACGGCTGCGGTGTCCCAGGGGAGTCACGTGATCCCCTTTTGCGACCGTCTGACAAGCAAAGTCAACGGAGAAGGCAGATCCACTTAACAACCGTGTTACTAGCTTATCAGCTGCAGCGATTCACTTACAAAGTGCGGCAAGAAAAGTCACAAAACTGGGAAAACTCAACTGACAAATGTCTCACTTAGCAACCTAAATTTTGGATTCCACTGTGGTCGTCAGTCGAGGACTACTGTAATCTGCATCAGACTTCGCCCTGTAAAACTCAACTCTTAAACATCAACTCTGGCAAAACGTTCGTCCGGATCAAACCAGATCTGTAAACTGAGATGCACAAGGGTGTGTATGTGCTCCATGCATCATTTTCCTGCTGCAATTTTCTTGCGTCATTTCACTACTTTCCACTGGCGAGAGCTCATTGACAACACAACCGCCTTAAGAAGGTTGGATTGCTAGACCAGCAAGGCAAAGTGGCGACTGCAAACACCTTGTTTGCAGCCGGACACCGTGTCTTCTACTCCCACTTAAACCTTTTAAATAACAAGTGAAAGGAGAAGTTGGCCTGCTGCAAAGCAGAGTGCCAAGCCTCTGACATCAACTCCGCTTCCACGCAAGTACCACAGGCCTTCTTAAAAAATAAAAATGCCAAATGCCTGCAGAGTAGCGCTTTGGTTTGGAAGTCTGCTCTCATCTACCCAGGAAAGAGAAAGGAAAGTAAACTGCTGAGGAGCAGCCCCAAAGCTGCTTTGTCAGGAGGCAACTGGACTTTCTTGTTTTTCTTTGGGAAAACAAAAAACAAAGGAGGTCCAGTTGCCTCCTGAAAAAGCATCTTTGGAACAACCCTGACCTGGATGAGGGAAATCTCCACAGACATTTAGCGATGCACTTTGGAAAGAACACCCTTCGAATGGTGCTGGACTATGAACGGATTTCCAGAAAACACTGAAAGACTACTGGAATTATTTGCGCTTTGCTTTGAGAGGCAGACAACACAGACTCGTCCCCAGCAGCCTCTGCCTGTCTTCAAGGGATGCAGGGCAGAAAACATCCTGCAGCCAAGAAGGCTCCACACCCATTTGCACCACTCAGGTGACCCTGAGGACACAGCTAAACCTCCAGGTGGCCTCTACAACACTCTGTTGTTGTTAGTTGCGAAGTCGTGTCCGACCGATCGCGACCCCCACGGACAACGTTCCTCCAGGCCTTCCTGTCCTCTACCATCTTCTGGAGTCCATTGAAGCTCACGCCTCCTGCTTCAGGGACTCCATCCATCCATCTCATTCTCTGTCGTCCCCTTCTTCTCTTGCCCTCCATCTTTCCCAGCATTAGGCCCTTCTCCAGTGAGTCCTTCCTTCTCATTAGGTGGCCAAAAGACTTGAGTTTCATCTTCAAGATCTGGCCTTCTAAAGAGCAGTTGGGGTTGATCTCCTCTAGGACTGACCGGTTTGAATGCCCTGCAGTCCAGGGGACTCGCAGGAGTCTTCTCCAGCACCAGAGTTCAAAGGCCTCCATTCTTTGGCGCTCAGCCTTTCTTACAGTCCAGCTTTCACAGACGTACATTGAAAGGATGCAAATGACCAGCTGTCTGCAAGGAGTATAAATCCTTCCCTTCCCCACCATCCAGTCAGAGCTGGCGAAGCTTCTGGGAGGAGAAGTGAAACGTCTTCAAAGAAAAACAAGGAGGTCCAGTGGCCTCTTTGGGACAACCCTGACTTGGAGGACTGAGAATCTCGTTTGCTGAGGAGCAGAACGCCAAGGGCAAAGGATAAAGGAGGGCAGGCCGTTTATGAGAACCCTGAAAACATGCTCTGAAATTTCCACCTATGCCCAGCAGCTCAAAAGGTTTATTTTTTTTTCCCCTTGGGTTGCAAATAAAGATGATGCAGAGGAAAAGAAAAGTTATCGTTTCCTTAAGCCAGCGGTTCTCAACCTGTGGGTCGGGACCCCATTTGGGGTCGAACGACCATTTCACGGGGGTCGCCAAACAACGCAGTCCGCCATTTTTTTCCCCTTTTCCTTAGCTGTGCTACTCCCTTTTATTCTATTGGCTTTTGAAAGCCAATAGAATAGACTCTCTTGAATAGAGTCTAATTCTATTGGCTTTCAAAAGCCAATAGGAAAGCCCACCAAAAATTCTGCAAAGCACCAGTTGAGTATCCTCGACTTACGACCTTGAGTATACGAGAAAGACCACTGTTCTAATTGAAAGCCTAGACTCTCTTGAATAGAGTCTAATTCTATTGGCTTTCAAAAGTCAATAGGAATTGTCCAGGCTGTCTCTGCCCTGCTGAGCCCGCCAAAAGTCCCATTCTGCAAACGATGCTGCACCAGTTGAGTAATCCTCGACTTACGACCGATTGAGTAGTCCTCAACTTACGACTGGTTGGGGGTCGCGGCATTAAAAAGGTTGAGAACCACTGTTCTATTGGCTTTTGAAAGCCAATAGAATAGACTCTCTTGAATAGAGTCTAATTCTATTGGCTTTCAAAAGCCAATAGGAATTGTCCAGGCTGTCTCTGCCCTGCTGAGCCCGCCAAAAGTCCCATTCTGCAAACGATGCTGCACCAGTTGAGTAGTCCTCGACTTACGACCGGTTGAGTAGTCCTCGACTTACGACCGGTTGGGGGGGGGGTCACAGCATTAAAAAGGTTGAGAACCACTGTTCTAGCTGGAGAGAAGTCTCCTGAAGATGGGCTTTAGCATGACTCTGAAAGCTGGGAACACAAAACCTCTGATCCCAGTGACTGACCCAAATTGGATCCGGTATTATGTATGTACTGGATTTCTACAACCGTCCATCTCAGTATCTAGTCTCAAGCTATTTGTCAGTCACTCAACTATACAAAAATAGAGCATGTCATTTGTGAAGGAATATAAAGAGCTCTAATGCAGGGGTCCCCAACCTCCGGTCTGTGGACCTGCACCGGGCTGCGGAATGTCAGCAACCGGTCCGCACAAACAAGCAAAGCCCCATCCACAAGATGCAGGCAGCACACGAAACCACGAAACCGTCCAGTCCTTGGAAAAACCCCTCTCCGTAGAACTGGTCCCTGGTGCCCAAAGGATTGGGGACCTCTACTCTAAAGAAAGATTCCCAAAGCAAACTGAGTTACTGGAAATGGAGATGGAGAAAAGAATCGGAGACAGAAATAGACATCTCTTTACCTTTACATATATTTATGTTGTCACACAAGTGAAGAGTGAAATAGGTGTCCAAGAGGCGATAACCATTCCTACTGACAATATTCCGGGCTGCGATGTTACGCAAATGCCGGAGGCGACGCTGGAAAAGAAAAGAAAACATTACGAATATTAAGTAATGTTTACGTTAAGCTATTTAACAAATCCCATTTAATAATAATAATAATAATAATAATAATAATAATAATAATAATGTTGGAAGGGACCTTGGAGGTCATCTAGTCCAACCCCCTGCTCAGGCAGGAAACCCTATACCATTTCAGACACATGGCTGTCCAGTCTCTTCTTAAAAACTTCCAGTGTTGGAGCATTCACCGCTTCTGGAGGCAGGTGGTTCCACTGGTTAATTGTTCTAACTGTCAGGAAGTTTCTCCTTAGTTCCAGGTTGCTTCTCTCCTTGATGAGTTTCCATCCGTTGCTTCTTGTCCTGTCTTCAGGAGCTCTGGAGAACAGCTTGACTCCCTCTTCTTTGGGGCAGCCCCTGTGATATTGGAACGCTGCTATGATGTCCCCCCTCGTCCTTCTCTTTGTTAAACCAGACATACCCAATTCCAGCAACCGTTCCTTATATGAATGTCAAGGTAATGATTTAAAAGCTAACCAGCTGATGTCATGTGAGATGTATGATGTAACGATGGGAATGACTCAGCAGGGTCTGTGTCCCTTTAAGAGCCAGATGGGTCTGGGTCCCTTTAAGAGCTTTGTATAAAAGGGAAGGCTCCACAGATGTGTGCTCTCTCTTTCCTGCTGTAACTGCTCTGTGTTGGAGACTGCTGTATCAACACGTGTATGTGTATTGCTCCTGGCATATGATATTGTAGATAGTCTAAGACAGTGGTGGCGAACCTATGGCACGGGTGCCAGAGGCGGCACTCAGAGCCCTCTCTGTGGGGACACGTGCCGTCACCCCAGTCCTAGGCCGTCAGCTGGGTTTTATAAAACCTTTTCGCTTTAGGCCTCCACCGCCGTGTGCAAAAAAAAAAAAAAAAAAGTTCAATCAATCAGTCAATTTCAAGTTCTCGCGGGGAAAAAAAGATCTTGCAAAGTTGGAATTGATTGAACTTTTTAATCCCACCTAGTCTGCCGTTATCACAGAACCACGCCCATCCAATGGGCCACGCCCACCAGGCACCCGATGATACATAAGTGGGTTTTGGGTTGCAGTTTGGGCACTCGGTCTCTAAAAGGTTCCCCATCACTGCTCTAAGATAAACCACCATTTAATATAGACCACTGTTTACCCCTGGGTTATCTCAGCACAATAAGACTGTGCATGATCTGACATTTAACATGCAACACTGGATAAGAAGTGTTCACCTTTGTTTCGGGTATTTCTATTCCTGATTCTTTATAAAGCTTTGTTCTCAAGGACCCGGCCTGCTATTGTCCCTCTGTCCCAGCCTTTCAATTAAAAAATCCTACGTGTGTTCCTTAAGCACACAGATGCAGAAAGCAAAGTCATTTCTCTGTTCTGTATAGCTTCAGTTTAAAATGTAGATAGTCCTCGAATTACGACCACAATGGAGCCCAACATTCACGTTGCTCAGCGAAACATTTGTTGAGTGAGTTTTGCCCCATTTTACGACCTTTCTTGCCACAGTTGTTAAGTGAATTACAGCAGGGGTTACGTTAGTTGCACAGTTGTGAAGTGAATCTGGCTTCCCCATTGACTTTGCTTGCCAGAAGGTTGCGAAAGTAGATCACGTGACCCTGGGACATTGTAACCGTCGTAAACATGAACCAGATGCCAAGCACCTGAATTTTGATCACGTGACTGTGGGGATGCTGCAACGGTCGTTAAATCATTTTTTTTCAGTGCTGTAACTTTGAACCGTCACTAAATGAATGGTCGTAAGTGGAGGACTACCTTTTATTCAAAAAGCCTAAGTAAGGTCTGTTGAGAAGACTGGGAAAAGTGGAAAGAAAGAGAAGAATGTGGTGAGTAGTAACAAAGTAGATGGACCCAGTTAGAGTAGCAGTGATAGGACAATTGGATGAACAGGTGTTCACAGATATGATGGCACATAATCAATCAAACTAGGACAGGGGTAGGCAACATTGGCTCTTTTATGACTCGTAGACCAACTCCCAGAATTCCTGAGCCAGCATGGGGGAACTATGGCCCCTTCATGTCTTGGGGACTTCAACTCCCAGAATTCCTGAGCCAGCATGGGGGAACTACGACCCCTTCATGATTCATGGATTTCAACTCCCAGAATTCCTCAGCTAGCATGGGGGAAGCTTTGGCCCCTGCATGACTTGAGGACTTCAACTCCCAGAATTCCTGAGCCAGCATGGGGGAACTATGGCCCCTTCATGACATGAGGACTTCAATTCCCAGAATTCCTGAGCCAGCATGGGGGAACTATGGCCCCTTCATGACTCGGGGACTTCAACTCCCAGAATTCCTGAGCCAGCATGGGGGTAACTTTGGCCCCTTCATGACTCGGGGACTTCAACTCCCAGAATTCCTCAGCCAGCATGACTCAGCTTGGAAACCTCTCCCTTTCCCCTCAGCATGGCTGGCTCAGGAATTCTGGGAGTTGAAGTCCACCAGTCATAAAAGAGCCAAGGTTGCCTACCCCTGAACTAGGCTATTAGAAAATATATTTAATTATTCCCGTTCTGCATGCTATTCAACACTCTTGCTATAAGCTGTGATGGATCTGCTGTGATAAGCAAATTTCCTCCACAACTCCAAAGTCTCAAAAGCAGCTAACGTACTTTTTCTGCCACCGCATTCCCACAATCCCGTGAGCTTTCTCCTATCCCCAAGTGATAACCTGGATTTATAATTCTCTGGGCAGGCGTACTCTTTTGCTTAACAGTTGAACAGATGCATCTGCAAAGGGTACAGCCCTTTTTCGAACGTCAAACCTGATGAAAGAGATCCCTCTAAATACGACTTTCTCCACTGAAAAACAGAAATATTTCAGCAGAAAGCTGCGGTGCCCATAGGAGTATTTCACCCAGATTCCAGCGGCCTCCCACAACTTCCCACGTTAAACACACTTACAAATCACACTACCACCGGTGCCAATTAAAATTATCTCTTCATATCCGGTTCCCAACAAGAAAACTCGCATTACATCTCAATGGCTATTAACTACTAACATGGTTTTAGTCCATTAACAAAAATTACAAAACGGTTTTCCCAGAAGAAAGCAAGAGATAAGCACCATCTGGAGAAAGACATTCAGTCTTCCTAAGCTATTCAAAGACTTAAAAAAAAAAACCCTAAAAACTAAGGCTTATAAACTAGAATGCTTGGCTTCCCGCTTCTCACTGAACAGCAGTAACTCTTTCAGCAACTTAGTATTAGACGAAAAATTAATTCCCCCTGACTACTTCTACATGTTACACATAATTTGTTTTACTCAATTTGCAACACAAAGCTGCAAGTAGCACTCTATGAGGAAAGAAGCGTGGAATTCTGTAATAAGCTACAGGGTCTTTCTTTAAAAAAAAGTAATAATGAGTTACATTTTGTAAGAAATACGATGGATAGATAAATATATAAGCCTGAAGATTTACAACTTTCTGTTCGTTCCTTTATTAAAAGTATTAAACGAGAGTATACAAAAAAGCAGGCCTTTTCCAAATACACATCATTCGCCACTATTGCAAGCACAACAGTCTCTACATGAAAAGCTGAATGTGTCACTATCAAACACTGGCCAGCCAAAAGGAAAACATTAATAGGTAATGATGAATGAATGAATCTTATTAATTTATGAGCCGTAGTGGCGTAGTGGTTAGAATGCAGTACTGCAGGCTAACTCTGCCCACTGCCAGTTCGATCCTGACCAGCTCAGGGTTGATTTCCTTCTTTCCAAGATCGGTAAAATGAAGTCCCAGATTGTTGGGGGCAAATAGGCTGACTCTGTAAACCGCTCAGAGAGGGCTGTAAAGCACTGTGAAGCGGTATGTAAGTCTAAGTGCTATTGATAGTGTTAACTCTGCCCACTGCCAGGAGTTCGATCCTGACCAGCTCAGGGTTGATTTCCCTCGTTCCAAGATCGGTAAAATGAAGTCCCAGATTGTTGGAGGCAAATAGGCTGACTCTGTAAACTGCTCAGAGAGGGCTGTAAAGCACTGTAAAGAGGCATATAAGTCTAAGTGCTATTGATAGTGCTAATATCCTTCCATTAGAAACTTGAATCCATAATCATATTGTCTTTTAACGCCAGGGAATGCTTCTGCTCTTAAAAGAGTCTTCTGAAAGGCAAATAAAATTATAGATGGATAGAAGTATTACTCAGAATAACAGAATAAGAAGAGTTGGAAGGGACCTTGGAGGTCTTCTAGTCCAGCCCCGCACTCACTCAAGACAGGAGACCCTATACCACTTCAGACAAATGGTTGTCCAATCTCTTCTTAAAAACTTCGAGTGATGGAGCACACACAACCTCTGGAGGCAAGTGGTTCCACTGATCAATTGGCAGAAAATTCTTCCTTAGTTCTAGATTGCTTCTCTCCTTGATCAGTTTCCAATCCATTGCTTCTTGTTCTGCCTTCAGATGCTTTGAAAGATACACTCACACACACACACACACACACACACCTTTATTGCAGCCCCTTAGATATGTCACTCCTAATCCTTCTTTTCACTAAACTAGACATACCCAATTTTGTATACTGTGCTATTTTAACAGTTAACAAGAACAGTATAAATACACCAGAAGGCTGTACACTCTGAGGATAGCACAGTACTTTACATTTGATCTCCGAAGTGCCCAAATAGAACCCCTGTCTGCAAGACTTTTTTTTTTAAAAAAACAACAACCCTGTCTTCAGACAGGGCTGCTTTAAAAAGCGAGATGCAGGCTCTGAAGTATTTCACAATCCTAACGTGGCATATTCGTTTATAGGGGTGGAGTTTTAAATCATCCAAAATGTAAATTCCGCAGAAGCTTGGATCTTAAAATGTCACAGCTGTGTGGGGAAAAAAAAAAAATCAGCCCACCACTGAACAAACAAAGAAAATAAAAAAGGCTGTTACGAAAACTCTTCCCTTACCATTTCCTATGATTGTTTCTTGCATGTGAAACTTCCTCTTTTCTTGTACCAGTTTACTGGGCCAGAGCAGGGCGCCAAAAGGCTCACGTTAAGAGTGCCAGTCAATAACTGCAGCACGTAATGTTGTAACACATCTTCCTGAACATTTACAAAAAAAATCAACCGGACTACTGCGGCAAGATCTACGTGGGGCCGTCCTTGAAGAGCATTTTTCAGAGGTTACAGCTGCCCCAGAACACAGGGGCTCCAGTAGTTACGAGCAATCCAGGATGCACAGAATTAACACCATGCTTTGAGAAGTGCACTAGCTACCAGTTGGGTGCGATTCAAAGTTCTGGTTATCCAGTGACTGCTCTTCGTGGATCAGGGCCTGGATATCTGCTGGACTGGCTTTTTGCAGTAACATCTGCCTGCCTGATAACATCAGATTTATTTATTTATTTATTTATTTATTTATTTATTTATGAGACTTATATACCGCTTTAAGTGCAAGCACTCTCTAAGCGGTGTACACCAGTAAGCAATGTGTGTATGTGTGTGTGTGTGTATATATATATATATATATATATATATATATATATATATATATATATATATATATATATATATATATATATATATATTTACATTGCCCCCAACAATCTGGGTCCTCATTTTACCTCCCCCGGAAGGATGGAAGGCTGAGTCAACCTTGAGCCGGTGAGATTTGAACCGCTGACCTGCTGAACACAGTCAGCAAAGTGGCCTGCAGTACTGCACTCTAACTGCTGCACCACCTCGGCTCATATTGCATAAGGTGGGTTCCATCGGTGTCCCCTTATTCAGGGACTGTTGTGGGGAAAAATGCATGCGCAGCCCCCCCTACAAACCTCATAACCTTTAGATACCCTTTGTCCCAATGAAGCAGCCAGGTCATCCCCTTTTGATTTAATGCCTCACCTACCTAAACAGATAATATGCTTGAGTTACTTCCTATCTCTTCCTGCCTTTGTCAGTTCTTTCTCCTTTTGATCTACCTGTATTTGTTTTCACCTGCTCTTTGATTAGATAATATGTTACTAGAAAACAGTTGCTTATATGAAGGAATTTTCCAATGAAGGAACTTTATGTCAGCATCTAATGGTTAAACTTATGAATGTAAAACAAAGATGATTAGGGGACTGGAGGCTAAAACATATAAGGAACGGTTGCTAGAATTGGGTATGTCTAGTTTAACAAAGAGAAGGACAAGGGGGGATATGATAGCAGTATTCCAATATCTCAGGGGCTGCCATAAAGAAGAGGGAATTAAGCTATTTTCCAAAGCACCTGAAGGCAGGACAAGAAGCAACGGGTGGAAAGTAATCAAGGAGAGAAGCAACCTAGAACTAAGGAGAAACTTCCTGACAGTGAGAACAATTAATCAGTGGAACAGCTTGCCTCCAGAAGCAGTAAATGCTCCAACACTGGAAGTTTTTAAGAAGAGACTGGACAGACATTTGTCCGAAATGGTGTAGGGTTTCCTGCCTGAGCAGGGGGTTGGACTAGATGACCTCCAAGGTCCCTTCCAACTTTACTACTATTACTATTACTAAAATGTCAGCATTTAATGGTAAAGCCTATGTATGTAAAAAGTATATAAAAACCAATTAACACAGAGAGACTCTCAAGCTGTCTCAAGCTGTGACAAGCAGCTCTGTAGCAGCTTCAAATCTCTGCTCAAGACATGCCTGAGTCTTTTTCTTAGCGTCTTACAGACTGTATCTTCAGGGGCCAAAGACAGATGACTTTTCAATCGCTGCTTCCTGCTTTAGCGTATTCTGGAAGTTGAGTCATAGCTAACTGTACTTTTCTTTTTTTTTGTTTCAAATGTTTCACTCCTTATCCAAGTACCTTCCACAGTCCTTTAGGAGTAGTATTTTCCTGAACATCTTTCTCCTCTCTCTTAGAATGGCAAGAGTTGGTTGTTCCAAAAGATCTTAGGTGCTGGAATAGATTGTTGTGTGTCCCTAGTCCAGGGGTAGGCAACCTTGGCTCTTTTATGACTGGTGGACTTCAACTCCCAGAATTCCTGAGCCAGCCATGCTGAGGGGAAAGGGAGAGGTTTCCAAGCTGAGCCATGCTGGCTCAGGAATTCTGGGAGTTAAAAGTTTCCACCCATTTTTTTTCTAATTTCTTTATAACTGTAGCCTTGTTCACTTAATAATACTATTTTACATCGTTTTCTGGGCGACCAGTCAGCTCTTTGTACCATGACTTTAATTTTATTACGTTTTACAAGCTCACTAAATGAAAGAACACAAAAAAAACCCAACCACCTTGATAGCCATCATATAACACAGACAAATGTCCTCCTCTCAGCTTCAATACAGGACATCAATAACTGAATTCTACTGTGATCTGATTGGCTCATGGCCAAAACAAGATGACACCTGATTGGCTCTCCAAACACTCACTCTCATTGGCTACAATCAGAATGAGAAAAGCTACTGAGATCAACCTGAGCAAGTTGTGCTTCCTTTTTCTGTTTATTTGGCTATAACTTTTCATAGAATGCAGTACAGATCATTGAACAAACTTTGTTGCATTACGTTCTTGATTAAATTATCTTTCCACTGATATACAATTTTATGGTACTGCTCCCCCCCCCCAAAAAAGTGGTGTTATTAGCCATCAAACCTCAAAAATACAATTTTCCCAAAAGGTTTCCACAATTTTGGCCACTACTGTATGCGATTTTATAAATTATATGGATTGTTATTTTTGAGCAGGAGACTTCAAAGTAGGCCCTTTTATGACTCATGGACTTCAACTCCCAGAATTCCTCAGCCAGCATGCTTGGCTGAGGAATTCTGGGAGTTGAAGTCCACGAGTCATAAAAGGGCCGACTTTGAAGACCCCTGCTTTTGAAGTTACAGAATATATGACATTCAGAGCCAATTCTGATTTAAATGGTTTATAAGCCCTGTAAATCCTCAAATAAATACATTTATATTCTGGATCTTAAACAGGACACCCCAAAAGGTCCAAAGTTCCTGAAAACCCTTCCCTTGGCTTCATACATCACTAGATTTGGTTAAGGTTCTTTTGATTTTTTAATATATGGTTTTAGACACTTTTAAAGTACTTTTTAATATTTTTGGTATTTCTTTTCACTGTTGTAACCATCCAGAGTCATGCATGCATATGTCTCAAATGCACAAATCTGGGTAGTTATATAAATCAAAGCAAGCATTTTTTTAAAAAAAAAAATTAAAAAATTAAATTGGAAGCTAACGTATTGTGAAGTTATTATCACCCTCAAATATAGCATTTAGTTTCAAGAGTGCTTTCGGGTCCCTATAGCAGGGCTTTTCAACCAGGGGTACGGGTACCACCTGTGGTACATTGGCACCTGGCAGGTGGTACACGACCATCCTAGAAAAGAGGTAGCAGGGAAGGGGAATGAGCTGAACTGGTGGCTGCACCGCACAAGCCTGAGCAAGAGATGGCTGAAGTTGCAGGGCTGTCAGGGCTCAGCAGAAGTGACAGGATCAGTGCTGTTTTCCAGCTGATTGGCACTTCATTCGGGCTGTCAGGGCTCAGTTGAAGCACCATGATCTGCACCAGGCTCCAGCTGGAACTCGGCGCTGATCGTGGTGCTTCTGCTGAGCCCTGAAGAAGCACCAATCAGTTGGAAAGCAGCACTGATCCTGGCGCTTCTGCTGAGCCTAGAAGATCAGCTGGAATGTTGCAGCCTCTCCAGGGTCTTGTGATTTACATTCAGATGCTTTCAACTGATTCATATTATGACGGTCACAGTGTCCCAGGGTCATGTGAAGTGACCAAAACCTGCTGCAACCACCCAGCAGACGGGGGGAATAAAAACCAAACACCCCCCCACCCCACCCCCGCTGCCAATCCTCAACAGAAATGCTCACAACAATGAAAACCTCGGACAGGAGGAAGAGTGCGGCCGGGCGGGCAGGCAGGTGTCTTGCTTGGCTGTGGCTGGGGGGGCACTTTTTTCAGTGCCATTGTAACTTCAAACAGTCACTAAGCGAACTGTTGTAAGTCGAGGACTACCTGTACTTTATCACTTTTTTCCTTTTTTTTTTTTGGTCATCAAGTTTTTGACACCTTGCTAGGCGACTGGTGGTCCTCGGATGTTGCCGTATCCTAAAAGTGGCACAAGGGGTGAAAAGGTCGAAAAGCCCTGCCCTATAGGGATCTCTGGAGCACTGTAAGAATGTAGCCTCTAGCTTTTGGGGAAATCTTTTATTTGTTCAAAACATAAGCTGCAGTTATAGAAAATTTCTGAGAGGCTCTGGCGGTCGCAGATAATTATGTGAATAAAATCGGGAGAAATCTCTATTACTATACCTAAAACACAAGATGGCAGTTTGAATTGAAATAACATCCCCATGGAAGAGGTGTTCTTTCGTTTCTAAACAGCAATGCATCGGCTGACGGAACATCAACCATCTGCAGAGGAACTTCAATCAGATCAACTGAGGGCAGTGTGACTATTCTCAATGTTAAGCTTATAATATTATTGCTCAGATACTATGGGTTGGAATGTGCTAAGAATATTGGTTGGCTTTGTTCTGCCAAACAGGGAAAAATAAGTCCCACTGAGTCTTAAGCTCAATAAGAACCTTATGAGTTTAAAAAGTTCCTACGGGTAAATTTTAAGAGACAGATTTGCACGGAAGGTGTGATAAAACATTCACTTTCAACACTTCGCTGCTTTAAAATATTTTAACAGTTTGTACGATTGTTCTTTTCCTCCTCCTCCTCTCCATAAATCCCATTCCCTTCTAGCACTGATGATGTTACCTAGTTGGGTCCTGAAACATCTGCAAGAAAACAACCCAGCTCAGAAAGAACTAAGAAGCCCACAGTTCAGCCCTGAGCTATAAATACTCTCTTGTGTTGGAGAAAAATAATATTTCTTGGTAAATGCAATTTTATTTATGCACATTGAGTTATTATTGTTTTAATTGAAAGCCAAGTGCCCTGGCATCATCATCATCATCATCATCATAATGATGATGATGATGATTTTGGAAGGGACCTTGGAGGTGATCTAGTCCAGACATGTGAAACACAATGCCTGGGGGCCGGATGCGGCCTGCAAAATAGTTTCATGTGGCCCGTGAAGACATCCTGGAAACAGTGAGGGAACAGCCCCCACTGCCTTGGCCCTGGCCCAGGCCGTCCGGGAGCCAATGTACAATTTTGTGGTGGCCATCTTGGCACTTGCCCTGGTGGACCATGCCTTGGCACTTGCCCTGGTCCCACCCCCTTCTGCCAGAGACCCTCAGATCTGTCCCACTCCTGCCCAGGCCCCCACAGGCACCCTTGACGCGAATGATGTAGAACTGGCCACGCCCACCCAGTAGGCCACACCCACTCCATCCACGCCCACCCAGTAGGCTGCGCCCACTCTGGCCACGCCCCCCCGCCCCCCCCAAGGGCAACCGCAATGCTGATGCGGCCCTCAGTGAAATTGAGTTTGACACCCCTGGTATATTGTGGGAAGTCAGCTCCCCCAGAGAAGGAAATATTAAAAGGGCAGAAAAATATATTTCCTCAAAGGATCTTAAAGAGGCAGGAAAGCATGCCCAGTTTTTCTGTCTCCCTCCCCCAAGCAGAAACCAGCTCTACAGAAACGTAAATCCAGGAAGGTTGGAGCTAGAAGATTAAGACACCTAAAATCTACATACCCTATCCCAGTGATGGCGAACCTTTTAGAGACCAAGTGCCCAAATTGCAACCCAAAACCCACTTATTTATCGCTGGGTGCCAGGTGGGCGTGGCCCACTGGGTGGGCGTGGCTGTGGTGGTCATGGCAGATTGGGTGGGCGTGGCCAAGGTGGCCGTGGTCATCTCGATGTTGCTCGTGGGGAGGGACGCCTGTGGGGGCCGGGCAGGGTTGGGGGAGATCCAGGGGGTCTCTGGCAGGTGGGGCGGTGGGCAGGAGGCTCGTCCTGCGGGGTGAGGCAGGGAGGGGGTGCCATTGTCACAGGGCAAGGTGAGGCAGGGGCCAGGGCAGCTGCTGTCTGACACCATCGGCCCCCGCACACAGAGGTCAGCGAGCGCATGGGTGCTGGAATGCATCTGGGCATGTGGGACCTCAGTGAGTTAGCAAGCGGCTGGTTGAAGAGGGACGGTTGCCATCTCCGGGGCATGGTGCGTGTGCCCACAGAGAGGGCTCTGAGTGCCACCTCTGGCACGCGTGCCATAGGTTCGCCACCACTGCCCTACCCAAAGTCTAAGACAGGACATAATAGGATTCACTCACAGATGCCAAAGGGACACAGGTCAAAATACATGACGCAGGAAATAGCCTCAAACAGGAACAGCAAACAACTCCAAACAAAAGGCTCCAGAGGATATAAAAACCCACTCCCTACATGTGCTCTCTCTCTCTTTTCTTCCAGAGCCAACTTTCTGTCTGGCTCTCCTCTTCAATAAACTGCAAACCTCTTTCTAAAGCAGTCGCCATGATGTTTATTCCCGGCTTGGACTGAACCACGATGAAGATTTTTCTTTCAACAATATGAACAGGGACTTACCAACACTGAGGATGTTACCTAATCGGGGGATAAAATGCTTGCAGGCCATGCACCCAAGCTTAGAGACTACGTGGCTGCCCCAGTTCAACCACGAGCTACAGAGATTCTCTTCTATTGCTATCAGCACAAATAAATGTGTAATTGCCCAGCTATGTCATGTGAGGCTTGTCTCCACTTCACTAAACCTTACACAGAAAAGATAATTTAGGCCTACTTCACAGTGGGGGCCTCTTCACAGCAGCTACAACTGAAGTATCTCACCTCTGCAAGCCTAATGTCAAATTAATAACTTAGGGACCAACTTTACACTTTCCTGTCCTCTTGCTTATATAGCTGTATCTGGCAATCTCAATTTAAGGGCTAGAGCAAATTTATTCAGCTATTTCAACCAAATTTATTCAGCTATTTCAACCAGCGTTATTTGCCCTGGGATTAGGTAAGAGAATAAAATCTAAAAAACAAGTTTACCCTTCCCAGCCGCGATTTGATTCAGAGTGCCAAGAAGTTAGGAAAGAATTGGCTGGGCACGTCAAATGTAATGAAGAATCAGCTTCATGTTCCATCCAAGAGCTTTTATTCTGAAAAACCTGCTAGAAATTAAGAAACTTAAAGACTTTCCCAGGACTTCTTGAAATACTTAAGACTGAGCATCATCACAAGCTAAGCAATGTTTGGTCACTAGATCCTTTTCACTCGCTTATCTTCTACTAGAAAAAGTGAAAGAGAATCACTTTCAAGCAGGGGTCTTCAAACTTGGCCCTTTTATGACTTCTGGACTTCAACTCCCAGAATTCCTCAGCCAGGCATGCTGGCTGAGGAATTCTGGGAGTTGAAGTCCAGAAGTCATAAAAGGGCCAAGTTTGAAGACCCCTGGTGTAGGGTATCACAAGCACAAGAAGAACTACCTTAATTGGATCTAGAGCTCAAAATAAATTGCTCCCAATTCAGGCCCCCATTTCAAGCTGCGAGAACAGGCCTTGTCAAACAACTTAAGTCTGGTAAAGCCCAACTTCTTTTATAAACACTGTTCTGTTTTAATTCTTCCTTTCCCTGGAATTTCCTGTACATTTTTCTTTTCTGCTAACGGCCAGCATGTAAAATAACTGCATCTTCCCATGTTGGGCTTCGCATTGTTGTGACTCTTTTTTTTTTTTTTCATCTTGATCATCTACTCCAGGGGTCTTCAAACTCGGCCCTTTTATGACTCGTGGACTTCAACTCCCAGAATTCTTCAGTCAGGCATGCTGGCTGAGGAATTCTGGGAATTGAACTCCATGAGTCTCGTAAAAGGGCCATGTTTGAAGACTCCTAATCTACTCCCTTTTTTTATTCGGCTGCTTTATTTTTCTGGTGGCTGCAGAGCTGCCAAAACACACGTGTTTTGACCAAGTGACAAAATTAGAGGATGAGAGGAATGCTGTGGATATAATTTACTTGGACTTCAGTAAGGCATTTAATAAAGTAGATCACGATGGGGAACTCATCAAATTTGCAGATAACACCAAGCTGGCAGGAATAGCCAACACTCCAGAAGACAGGCTTAAGATACAGGAGGACCTGGACAGACTTGAACACTGGGCACTAACTAACAAAATGAAATTCAATGGTGAAAAAAGTGAGGTTCTACATTTAGGCAAGAAAAACCAAATGCACAGGTAGAGTATAGGGGGTACCTTGCTCAATAATAGCAACTGTGAGAGGAATCTCGGAGTCCTAGTGGACAATCCCTTAAATAGGAGCCAGCCATGTGCTGCAGCTGCCAAAAAAAGCCAACACAGTGCTAGGCTGCATTAACAGAGGGATAGAATCAAGATCATGTGAAGTATTAATACTACTTTACAAGACCTTGGTAAGGCCACACTTGGAATACTGCATTGAGTTTTGGTCACCACGATGTAAAAAAGATTTTGAGACTCTAGAAAGAGTGCAGAGAAGAGCAACAAAGATGATTAGTTGACCGGAGGCTAAAACATATAAGGAAAGGCTGTTGGAATTGGGTATATCTAGTTTAATGAAGAGAAGGACGAGGTGATAGCAATATTCCAATATCTCAGGGGCTGCCCCAAAGAAGAGGGAGTCAAGCTATTCTCCAAAGCGCCTGAACAAGAAGCAACGGATGGAAACTAATCAAGGAGAGAATCAACCTAGAACTAAGGAGAAACTTCCTGACAGTAAGAACAATTAGCCAGTGGAACAACCTGCCTCCAGAAGCGGTGAATGCTCCAACACTGAAAGTTTTTAAGAAGAGACTGGACAGCCATTTGTCCGAAATGGTGTCCTGCCTGAGCAGGGGGTTGTACTCAATGACCTCCAAGGTCCCTTCCAACTTTATTATTAAGTGTCTCCTTCCTTCTCTTCCCACCCCTGTTTTAAGGAATGCAGCTTTATTGGCAACTCTACCATACTGATGCTGGGGAGAAGAAGGCTCAAAGGGAGGAGAGGATGACAGCAGGCTAAGTAGCCTGCTCTTCCATGCATTTGTACTGCCTGTCTCTAGAAAACGCACAATCTAGATTTTTCTGTTAACAGACAAATCATCCACTTTAGTATAAACTAGACAACTCTGTGACTCGGTTAGCTCATCCTTTGGGAGAAAGATAGTGCAGTCTGATGTTGCCAGAATGAACGTTAAGTATGAGGCTGACCAATATTTAAACATTAAAAAACATTAAATATTTTCACACCAACGTTGGATGGTCATGTGATGGTCTAAAACGGTGTTTCTCAACCTTGACCATTTTAAGGCATGTGGACTTCAACTCCCAGAATTCCACAGCCAGCATTGCTGGCTGTGGAATTCTGGGAGTTGAAGTCCACATGCCTTAAAATGGTCAAGGTTGAGAAACACTGGTCTAAAAAGAGCATATATCAGTGATGGCGAACCTTTTAGAGACTGAGTGCCCAAAAACCACCCCGCCTGGCCGCAGGGCCACTCACCGCCTCCACAGCCTGCCACATATCACCCAGGCAGCGCCAAGGCGGCCACACCCTCCACCCGTACCTCGCAGCATCATCTGCACATGACGGGTGCAAGGGAGGGTCTTGTCCCCACTGCCTGGCTGCCATGTCCTTGGCCGCACTGGTCCGCACGGACCACGCTTGGGGGGGTGACTCTCCTCTGGGGGGCTGCTGGTAAGGAGGGGGCCACTGGGGGAGGCTGCGCTGGGACGACACGTGTGCCCACAGAGAGGGCTCTGAGTGCCGCCTCTGGCATGCATGCCATAGGTTCGCCACCACTGGTATATATCATAAGTAGAAAAAATAATTATGGGGGCAAACAAACCTCAGTAAGTTCATATTTACTTATCTAAACAGATAACCGGAATGAATAGAATAGAATAGAGCTGGAAGGGACCTTGGAGGTCTTCTAGTCCAGTCCCCAGGGGCTCAAGCAGGAGAACCTACACTTGTGGTGGCGAACCCATGGCACGCATGCCACAGGTGGCACGCAGAGCCCTTTCTGTGGGCACGCACGCCGTCGCCCCAATCCTGGGCCTTCAGCTGGGTTTTATAAAACCTTTTCGCTTTAGGCCTCTGCCACCATGTGCAAAAAAAAAAGGTTCAATCAATCAATCAATTTCAACTTCTTGCGGGGAAAAAAATCGCAAAATTGGAATTGATTGAACTTTTTAGTCCCACCCAGTCTGCCATTATCACGCAGCCACGCCCACCCAATGGGCCACACCCATCCAATGCGCCACACCCACCCAGCACCCAACAATACATAACTGGGTTTTGGGTTGCAGTTTGGGCACTCGGTCTCTAAAAGGTTCGCCATCACTGACCTACACCGTCTCAAAAAAGCAATGAGAGTCGGAGCAATTTCCAACTTCCCACTGGCTTCCCCAGTGACTCTGCTTGTGGGAAGCTGGCAGAGAATACTGGGAATCACAATCATGTCACTGCAGGGACACAGTAATTGGCCACTATTTTCAGTTTCAGTTCCATAGAGTAATGGATCCCGGATATTTTACACCAGAGGTTCTTAACCTGTGGGTCAGGACCCCATTTGGGGTCGAACGACCATTTCACGGGGGTCGCCAAACAACATAGTCTGCCATTTTTTCCCCTTTTCCTTAGCTGTGCTACTCCCTTTTATTCTATTGGCTTTTGAAAGCCAATAGAAGAGACTCTCTTGAATAGAGTCTAATTCTATTGGCTTTCAAAAGCCAATAGGAATTGTCCAGGCTGTCTCTGCCCTGCTGAGCCCGCCAAAAGTCCCATTCTGCAAACGGTGCTGCACCAGTTGAGTAGTCCTCGACTTACAACCGGTTGAGTAGTCCTCGACTTACGACCGGTTGGGGGGTCACGGCATTAAAAAGGTTGAGAACCACTGTTTTACACATTCTTTATGCTAGCAAATTTAGGTATCTTGATTCAAAAACTGTTACGGTATAATGAATGCACTGTATGGGCTAACCTGAGAGTACAAGCAGACAAACACAATGAGAGTAGCGACAAATAAGCAAGCATTGTACTAAGCACCTGTATAGCTGGTCTGACTGAGCCAACTCTTAAAACACATTCTGGTAGGTGACCAGACAGGTTTCAGAACTGGACACTCAGTTTTTTTTGACCATACTCTTATCTTGCAACTTCTGACAGAAAACACTTTTTTCCAAGCCAGGTCTTGCATTCTAAACTGCACTTATGGATTTCAGATCTGCATTCAAGCTCATCGCCAGAACAACAGCTGTAACAGATGTAGGGCAAATACCAGCCAGATTAAAATGAGCTTTCTCAGCCTCTTGAAAGTAATTATGCTAAAATTAAGATCCTAATTTTTACTTACCTCAGCTTAATAAAATGTCTGCCGATTAAATGGTCAGAGGCTCGGCAAGTTAAAATCTTTAAATACTTGGAATAGCTTTTCATGGCTCCATCAAATGTAAGGCAGGTGAAACGTATATAGATTACATGCACAAAATTAGCAGCAGGAATGTAATCCCTCCCACTTGACACAAAGGCATATGTAGCATACAAAAGCAATCAAGTTATAGTTAGCTATCATGGGTATTGAAAAACAATGACATTCCCAGAATGTCAACAAATACCAACAGCAGAGAAAGCTTTATGTAACTCTTATTATTTTGAACTTTCATTATCTGACAAAAAAAAGTAGAGGGATGGCGTAAGGCAATGTTTCTCAACCTTGACAATTTTAAAGCATGTGGACTTCAACTCCCAGAATTCCACAGCCAGCATTGCTGGCTGTGGAATTCTGGGAGTTGAAGTCCACATGCCTTAAAATTGTCAAGGTTGAGAAACACTGGCGTAAGGTGAAGAAGCATATATTTTAAAGGGGTCTATAAACTTTTCTCTGGGGCTTAATTAAGACCATATCAGTCCTTGCTCTTCTGCAGAGTTCAGTTCTTAAGGACTATATCCATGTACTGAAAATGTTACTTAGGAGGCATAAAGTGTAAACTGATTCTTAGTGTTCTCTGTGCTTGGATATTTTCCTGTACATTTTGTTACCAGGCTAGGGAACATTATCCGTTCGTGAATGGATAATGAAACTTCTGTAGGAAAACAACCAAGCTCAGAGAACACTAAGAATCCAAAAGTGTAAGTAAGCACATTAAGTTGTATTCCCCACTGGCTAAAATTACTGTTGTTTTACCAATGAGCTAGGTTCTTTGTGTCAGATAATTACAAATCAACATGGAAAAGATCGTCCTTACAAAAACTGCACCACTATGTTTCTTCAAAGAGATTATTCTGATGACGGGTTATGTGATTATTGTGCTGAAACAACGCACTAGACTAGAAGCTTGGAAAACCATTTGGACCACTCTGGCCTAGAGTTCTCAAACTCCTTTGTCATATACAGATCAAGTAATCAGCAGGTTTTAATCCCCTCCCCATAGTCATTCTTGAGGGGAAATGTAAAAAACGATTTCATCTAAAATAAGATTGTGCACTTTAAGAGGAAGCCGACTGAATCAGTTGCATTTTATAAGAATGGACTCATTCATTTCATAAAGAAACAATTAGGGGAATTCCACTGGTTCACAGGTGTTATAGAGTGGCACAATGTCCAAAAAATAATAACAGAGCCATTTTGATATACAGCAGTACAGTAGTTAAGGTGCTGGTCTAAGGAACCTGGAGACTGTGAGTTCTAGTCCCACCTTAGCCATGAAAGCCAACTGGATGTCTTTGGGCAAATCACCAGGAGATAGTGAATTCTAGTCCCGCCTTAGCCATGAAAGCCAGATGGGTGGCTTTGGGCCAATCACCAGGAGACGGTGAGTTCTACTCCCGCCTTAGCCATGAAAGCCAGATGGGTGACTTTGGGCCAATCACCAGGAGACGGTGAGTTCTAGTCCCACCTTAGGCATGAAAGTCAGATGGGTGACTTTGGGCCAATCACCAGGAGACGGTGAGTTCTACTCCCGCCTTAGCCATGAAAGCCAGATGGCTGATTTTGGGCCAATCACCAGGAGACGGTGAATTCTAGTCCCACCTTAGCCATGAAAGTCAGATGCTAACTTTGGGCCAATCACCAGGAGACAGTGAGTTCTAGTTCCACCTTAGCCATGAAACCCAATTAGGTGACTTTGGGCCAATCATCAGGAGACAGTGAGTTCTATCCTGCCTTAGCCATGAAAGCCAGATGGATGACTTTGGTCCAATAACCAGAAGACAGTGAATTCTAGTTCTGCCTTAGCCATGAAAACTGGCTGAGTGACTTTGGGTCAGTCTCTCTCTCGCTCGCTCTCAGCCCCTCACAGGCTTGTTGTAAGGAAAATAGCAGGAGGAAGGAGTATTGGATATAGTAATAATAGTAATAAATAGTAATAAATAATATTACTATTACAGGGAAGAGGGAGAGGGAGAAGAAGAAGGAGAAGAGGAGAAGAGGGAGAAGAGGGAGAAGAGGAAGAGAAGAGAAGGAGAAGAGAAGGAGAAGAGAAGAAGAGAAGAGAAGAAGAGAAGAAGAAGAAGAAGAAGAAGAAGAAGAAGAAGAAGAAGAAGAAGAAGAAGAAGAAGAAGAAGAAGAAGAAGAAGAAGAAGAAGAAGAAGAAGAAGAAGAAGAAGAAGAAGAAGAAGAAGAAGAAGAAGAAGAGAGATAAATAGATCTAACAAATGTATAAAAGCTTGAGTGGCGCTCGACCCCCAGACACCCGGAAGACGCCAAACCGGACCGCAGCTGGAAAAGGAGCGTGCACGCATGCGCGTGATTCCAGGGAGCGAGCCCCCCTCCACAGGCCCCGCCCCCTCTCACGTGCGCGCTTCCCGCAGCTCGTTAACCCTTTCCCTCCCCGCTTTTCCTTTTCAAGGGCCGCAGCAACAGCAGCAGCACAACCGACCTGCTGAGACGGCAGCTCCACATGCAATGAGCGGGAGGTCGAACCCGGCGGGGGCAGGACAGCAGCGGCTTGGCTCATGCTGACGGCGACCCGGCGGCGGCCCGGCGGGCTCGGGAGCAGGAGAGGCCTTGGCGCGTGCGCATTGAGACCGCTGCCGCCGCCGCCGCCGCCGGCGGATTCGGAAGAGTTAAGGGTGACGACGAGGCCCCCAAAGGGTCCCGGCGGCCGCCTCAGGGGCTTCTTTTAAAGTCTCCAGCTCGCTTTTTCCGGGAGCTCCGAAAGGACTCCAGGCCTCCCGCGCTTCTTCGCGAAGAAGCCCTGTTATTTTCAATACGGCTGAGGCGACCAGAAGACGGAACGACGGAAACACGCCGCCCGCTGATTGGCCCGACAGGGAGGAAGGCGGGCTTCCCCGTTGCGGTCGCGCGAACTCATTGGTCCTTCCGCACGTCGGCCCAACCGAACGTCCCGTCTTCTGAGGTGCTTTCATACGTGTGCGTGTGTATTTGGAAACACCGCCTCTATGGACAGCAAACTCGTATCTCGCCCCTCATTGGTCGGCGTGCTCCTGACAAGGGGCGGGCCTTAATATATAAGACGCCCTTCGCGATTGGACAGACGGATGAAACTAGGTGAAGGGTTGGGAAGCCGAGGACAGGTGTCACGTGGTTGTGTTTTGTCACGTGAGGAAAGCAACTCGGAGGGAGGGGGAGCGCATCTCCATAGCAACAGATGAAGGAGGTCGGGCCCAGCCTGACTAGAGGGATGCTATCACCCATCATGCATTTCGTTGCCTCTAGGGAATTAAAATGTTTGTGGCTTTTCTGCAGGCACCACAAAGAACTTTTGTTAATGTCATAAATGCACAATGAATAAAGATGGGCTCTGTTGGCTTCTGTTTATTTTTAAAGCAGCTTCATCTCATAACTCTTGGTGATTTGGTGCAAGAAAAAAATACCCTGAAATTAAAATACAGCTTAAATCAGGGATGATGATATCACAAGAATAAAACCCAGGAAAAGAAATACAGAAGCAAACTTTCACTCATGAAATCCCTGGTTATTGTAAAAAGCAGAAACATTGAATCAAGCCTGTTGATTTACAAAGAGAGCTCAATGGAGGTAATAGACAGACTAAAGGGGGTAAAATTAATTACATTTGTTTGACAGGATTAAGAGCAAGGAAGGCAGTATTTTAGTCCCACTGCTGACCTTTGTGAAACAAGCTAAACAAATCTAATCACAAAAGTACACAAAGCAAGCCTCCAATTTACAAAATTCTGTAAAACTGTATAAAAATCCTTGTACTCATCAAATCGGGATCAGGTGCTCCAGAGCCACGTGCTGTTGGGGTTCTGCTCTTCAATAAACTAGAACCTTCTTTCTAAAGCAGTCTCCATTTTGTTTATTGCTGGCTTGGACTGGATCCTGAAGATTTTTCTTCCAACAACAGTTAATCCTCAAAGCCCTCCAAAATAATTTAAATAATAATAACTAGGTAACTCATGCCACTTTAGGTTATCATTTCAGAGATATTCCCTTATCAGATTCTGTAATGCCTTCAACAGTGACGGTAAAGTAGAATAATATAGAATAATGTGGAATAGATACATTATTTTAATGATTTTTTATTATTATTATTCCACATTATTCTATATTATTCTACTTTAACGGAGTATCTAATGTACTGCCTTTCCTGAAAAAGTTGAGATGTCTTCAGAGGTGTATCTGCCTTGAAAATAGCCGCTGTTGAATTGTACAGGTAATCCCGGATTTACAACCATTTGTTTAGTGACCTTTAGTCACTAAACTTTAAACTTTAGTGACTATAATGGTATAGAATCTGGACTGGGCGGGACTAGAAGACCGCCAAGGTGCCTTCCAGCTCTATTCTGATTCTTTCAGTTAACAACGGCACTGAAAAAAAGCGACACGATCATTTTTCACACTTGCAGCATCCCCATTGGTCACGTGATCAAAATTCAGACACTTGGCAACTGTCTCATATTTATGACGGTTGCAGTGTCCCCGGGTCACGTGATCCCCTTTTGTGACTTCTGACAAGCAAAGTTAATGGAGAAGCCAGATTCACTTAACAACTGCATTACTAACTTAACAGTGGTTCACTTAACAACTGTGGCCAGATAGGTTGTAAAATGAGGCAAAATTCACTTAACTGTCTTGTTTACAAACAGAAATTTGGGGGTCAATTGTGGTCTTAAGTCGAGGACTATATAGCCTAATAAATAAAGCAAAATAAATATTAGATATGGTCTTATTGGGGCATTGGGTTGACCAAACCACCTGAAGGCAGCACCTGCTTATATATTATATTATTAAGGAGATTTTCAAGGAGCACTTCTCACAGTTCAGTCCTGGCTATTCAGTCTTATGTACAGTATATACTTTTCTAGCTCCATCTTCTCAATTTTTAAATCACAATTCTTTCTTAAAGTGGCTGGATTAATGACCAATGCAGAAACCTGTGGTTAAAAAAAGTAAATAAAGGCTGGGCTAAGAGGAAACCAAGAATGCTGAAGTTGGATAGAACTGATAAAAGCCCCCCCCCCCAAAATTAGAATGCTTAAAGAACAATGTATGAAGTGATATATTGACGAAACTGAAAAAAGAGATGGATGGAAAACTATGGTGAGATATAATAAATTCTGTTGGTGTAAACTCAATTTAGGCATCTTTATTTTTCCGTACCTTTGGTTTCTGGCTTCTCACTTTTCTGCACTCTGCAGAATGTCGTTTACAGGCCAAACCTCTCAAGAACGAATCCAGGAAAAGAACAAGCAGTAAACCAGTGTATTTTTGTTTCACGTTTATTTCTATAAATTTATACAAAATCTTCCCGCCCAACCCCCCCATGTTCAGTCTACTCCATGAAATGTCTACAGACTGCAGCCGTCTTATTTTTTATAAATGAATATATGTGTAGCACGATCAGGATCGGAGAACATTAGAAATTAATTAAGCCCCTGGCTTTTTGCATTACACCAGTGTCTTTCAAACTTGACTTTTAAGATGACTACATTTAAACTTTCAGAATTCTCCAGCCACCATGCTGGTTGGGGAATTCTGTGAGTTGAAGTTCAGACACCTTGAAGTGGACAAGTTTGAAAAAAAAAAAACCTGAATTACACAAAGGCACATGTATAGCTTCAGTCATTATTGGCAATTAAAATACTTGAAGGCTAAGGGTTAAACATACAATAGTGCAAAACATTTAAACATATATTAACATGTCAGCGTGATTGGCTCTGAATATATTTCTCTACAAAGCTTCAGTCAACGTGTAAACATTTAGAAATAGGAAATACATTACGCCGGATAACTAGCGCATATATATCAATCATAGAATAGAGTAGAATAGAATAGAATGGAATAGAATAGAAAATATGGAATGGAGTAGAGTAGGAGTAGGAATAAGAGTAGGGCTGGAAGGAAACTTGGAGGTCTTGAGGTCTAACCCGTTGCTCAGAGCAGAAAATCTCCTATCAGCATTTCTGCATTCTTTTGAAAAATTATACAAAACCTGCTCCTTTTCCTCTTAACAATGCCAAAATGAAGCGTTTGGTTTACGTCCAGCTTCTGAAAACCCTGCACATGATTTAGAACAATAAAAGCATGGGGCTGGGGGGGACTTGGGAGGTCTTCTAGTCCAACCTCCTGCTCAAGGCAGGAGACCTTATCTACCATCCTGGTCAAATGGTTGTCCAGTCTGTTTTGGGAAATCTCCAGTGATGGAGCACCCAGAATTTCCGGAGCGAAGCTGTTCCACTGATGAGATGGTTCCGTCAGGAAATTTCTCCTTAGGTCTAGGTTGCATCTCTGCTTAACGAGCTTCCACCCGTTGCTTCTTGTCCTGCCTTCTGGTGCTTTGAAGAACGAGTCCGTTGAGGGACTTGTTCTCCAATTTTGGAGAACACTTAGGGCTTAGTAAGTACTCCTCGTCAATAAAGCATGGCTAAACCATCTACTGTTTTAGCGTACGTTAACCTCATCACATTGGGGCCCGGAGTTCAGAGGTGGAAGGGGCTAAGCCAAGGGTAGGCAACCTTGGCTCTTTTATGACTCATGGACTTCAACTCCCAGAATTCCTGAGCCAGGATGGGGAAAACTTTGGCCCCTTCATGACTTGTGGACTTCAACTCCCAGAATTCCTCAGCCAGCATGGGGGAACTATGGCCCCTTCATGACTGGTGGACTTCAACTCCCAGAATTCCTCAGCCAGCATGAGGGAACTATGGCCACTTCATGACTTGTGGACTGCAACTCCCAGAATTCCTGAGCCAGCATGGCTCAGCTTGGAAACCTCTCCCTTTCCCCTCAGCATGCCTGGCTCAGGAATTCTGGGAGTTGAAGTCCACCAGTCATGAAGGGGCCAAAGTTGCCTACCCCTGGGCTAACCAAACTGAGCAAAATGGGAGAAAGAGAGATGCCGAGAAGAAATTGTAGGCACCAGAGGTTTTAAGAGCAAAGGTGCAAAAGGAGGTAAAAGAAATATTATTGAGATGTGTAGGATGGGCAAAGCTTTGCAGGAGGTCCCAAAAAAAAACTCCAGTAAAAGCAAGGACAAATGCAGAGATTTCAGGCAAAACTCAACCTATCAAAAAATCTCCACCATGTCTGTGCATCCAAAACAGAAGCATTTCCCCCACACAAAACAGGTTTGGCACCCACACCCTTCACCCACCCACCGTCCCCTGTACAAAAGTTTTTCTCCCGGGCATTTATATACAGTAGAGTTTGCCCAACACCCCAAACCATCAGCAAACTCAACAAGCTGGGTTCGCACAACTCATAAAACCTCGGTTTGTTTGTTTGTTTTTTAAAAAGCTTAGCATCTTGTGTGAAGGCAACCAAGTGGTCTGGAACTGATTAGATCCAGCAGCTCTAGAACATAGCTGAGATTCAAGCCACCCTCATAGGGATGAAGTGCCGTGGTAGCTTTAGGTGGGTTGGACCAGCTTCCATCCTATCTATTCTGAACACTTGAAATTCCAGATGCGCAGAGATCCCTAAGATAGAAAGAGTACTGGCAATCCTCAACTTAACAGCCATTCGTTTAAGTGACCGTTCAAAGTCACAACGGCACTGGAAAAAAAGTGACCCAGGACCGTTTTTCATCCTTGACAACCGTTGCAGCCTCCCCAGGGCCACGTGATCAAAATTCAAAAGCTTGGCAACTGGCATGTACTTATGACAGTTGCAGTGTCCTTCAGGCAAGCAAAGTCAATGGGGAAGCCAGATTCATCTCACCACTGTGTGGCTAACTTAACCACTGCTGCGATTCACTTCACAACTGTGGCAGGAGTCTCTCTGAGCAACAGAAATTTGGGGCTCAATTGCCGTCGTAGGTCGAGGACTCCCTGTATTAGAAGGATCAACACGAGAGAACGTGCGATTCCAAACTAAATGCAGAAGGACCCGGGCTGTCAGTGACAATCAATGTTTCTCCTCCCCCCCTCCATTTCTTATCCATTTCCCTGTTTTTTTCATGCTTAGGAGAAACTACGGCATGTCCCAAGTGAAAGGTGGAGTTCCAGTTTTGTGTAGAGAAGGTCTCCATTCACCACTCTTGCAGAGATAGAATATAGTAGAGCTGGAAGGGACCTTGGAGGTCTTCTAGTCCAGCCCCCTGCTCAGGCAGGAAATCTATACCAAATAGAATAGAATAGAATAGAATAGAATAGAATAGAATAGAATAGAATAGAATAGAGTAGGGTAGGGTAGGGTAGGGTAGGGTAGGGTAGGGTAGGGTAGGGTAGGGTAGGGTAGGGTAGAGTAGAGTAGAGTAGAGTAGAGTAGAGTAGAAATAGAAATATGGAATGGAATGGAATGGAATGGAATGGAATGGAATAGAATAGAATAGAATAGAATAGAATAGAATAGAATAGAATAGAATAGAATAGAATAGAATAGAATAGGAATAGAATAGAAATAGAATAGATAGAAATAGAAATATGGAATGGAATGGAATGGAATAGAATAGAATAGAATAGAATAGAATAGAATAGAATAGAATAGAATAGAATAGAAGAATGGAATGGAATGGAATGGAATGGAATGGAATGGAATAGAATAGAATAGAAATAGAATAGATAGAAATATGGAATGGAATAGAATAGAATAGAATAGAATAGAATAGAATGGAATGGAATGGAATGGAATAGAATAGAATAGAATAGAAATCTAGAAGGGACCTTGGAGATCTTCTAGTCCAGCCCCCTGCTCAAGCAGGAGGACCTATACCATCTCAGACAAGTGACTGTCTAGCCTCTTCTTAAAAACCTCCAGTAATGGAGCACCCACGATTTCTGAAGGCAAGCTGTTCCCCTGGTTATCTTCACTGTCAGGAAGTTTCTCCTTAATTCCAGGTTGCTTGTCTCTTTGGTCAGTTTCCATCCGTTGCTTCTCGTCCTGCCCTCTGGTACCTTGGAGAATAATTTGACCCCCTCTTCTTTGTGGTAGCCCCTCAAATACCGGAATATTGCTATCGTGTCACCCCTATTTCTCCTCTTCTTTAGACTAGCCAAACCCCAAATCCCGCAGCCGTTCTTCCTATGTTTTAGTCTCCAGGCCTTGGATCCTCTTAGTTGCTCTTCTCTGAACTTTTTCCAAAGTCCTGACATCTTTTTTGTAGTAGGGTGACCAAAACTGGCTGCAGTATTCCAGGTGTAGTATTCCAGGTGTGGTATTATCGGGGTTTTGTAAAGCGGTACTAATACTTCGCGTGCTCTTGATTCTATGCCTCTGTTTATACAACCCAGGATTGTAATGGCTTTTTTGGTGGCCTCGAACTGGCCTAAAGATGGCTGGCTTTCTTCTCACTGCTCTTAACCAGGGAAATCTGGGTGTCCCTGAAGAGCAGCAGAGGGAAAAGCAAATGGCGGACCGTGGACACTTGAGGTGGGATGAGGGGATTCATTTACCTCTGTAATGGGGCAACACAGCTCTGTCACACTGGCTCTAGAGAGATCTAATATTTGAATTTTTTTTTTTAAGACAATATTCCTTTATCTTCTCTACAGATCCATGCTCCTTTCACCCCAATTCCACAGAGCAGAATACAAAACAATAGGACTGGCAGAAAGAGTCTCTTTTGGCACCGGTTTCCAAGCCCACCAGCAAATTAAGACCCGTCGCATGGTCGCCGTTCAGTTGATCTCCAACGTCTCCTTCTCTGTCAGGCCAAATTTCGCCTTGTACTTGTCAAAGAGCTTCACCAGAGACTGTACGTACAGGTTGTGATAAAAGTCTATTTCCTTCTGACTCGGATTGTCGGTTTTCGGGACTGTGATGGGCTCACCAACTGGAATACAAAAGAGAGAAAGGGATGTGACAGGTGATGGAAAGATAGGTTAGCCCAGGGCTTTTCCAACTTGGCCCTTTTATGACTTGTGGACTTCAACTCCCAGAATTCCTGAGCCAGCATGAGGGAACTATGGCCCCTTCATGACTTATGGACTTCAATTCCCAGAATTCCTCAGCCAGCATGGGGGAACTATGGCCCCTTCATGACTTGTGAACTTCAACTCCCAGAATTCCTTAGCCAGCGTGCCTGGCTAAGGAATTCTGGGAGTTGAAGTCCACAAGTCATAAAAGGGCCAAGTTGGAAGAACCCTCGGTTAGCCCCTAAAGTGAGGTGCTCTCTATTTATAATCCAGACGCTGCTAGAATTCCACTAGAATATGAACAAATCCCCATGTCCTACTAGCATTGATGAGTTTACCTAGTTTGGTAATCAAACGTCTGCAAGAAAACAGCCAAGCTCAGAGAACAGCAAAACCCTTACAGTCATTCTCCTCCTCCTCCTCCTCCTCCATTTTGCAAACCCCACTTCTTTCTAGCACTGATGATGTTACCTAGCTTGGTAATGAAACGTCTGCAAGAAAATAGCCAAGCTCAGAGAGCATCAAGGACTCCACAGTAGTCGTCGTCGTCCTCCTCCTCCTCCTCCTCCTTCTTTCTCCTTCTCCACAAACCCCTGTCCCTTATAGTACTGATGATGTTACCTAGTTTGGTAATGAAAAGTCCCCAAGAAAGCCACCAAGCTCAGAGAGCACCAAGGACCCCACAGTTCAAACCCTGAGCCTACCAATATTCTCCTCTATCGGCAACGGGAGTGTCCCTTTTCCAACTTACCGACGGTAGTGATGGGCCTGGCATAAGGCACCAACCCCCAGCTGTTGGAGGAGAAGACCCCTCGTCCGTGGAAGACGCAGGGAGCCACGCCGCTATACTTCTGCAATTTTTTCTGCACCCATCTGCACCAGGTTCCCTCTTCAAAAATGATCTGCTTGAAGACTTCGTTCTCCCCAACGAGTAAATGGGGACCAGGTCTGCCCTGAGGAAGAAAATGCAAACCAACATCAGAATTGCCAAGAAACAGCAGTGGCAACATCCCTGAGGTCTTGTGCAACCAGGAAGATTTTTTTTAAAAAAAAAAAATTGTAGCCCACTGTTCTTATTTTTACAAATTACTCAAGGAAGCGCACCTATACGACACACCTTCCTCCTCCTGTTTTCCCCACAACCACAACCCTGTGAGGTGGGTTGGTCCAGTGGTGGGATTCAGCCGGTTTGCACCACTTCAGCAGAACTGGTAGCTAATTTTTTGCTGCCCAGGCCCAGAACGGACTTCCGGAAGTGGAATCCACACAGAGAACCGGTGGTTCACCTATTTGAATCCCACCACTGGGTTGGCCTGAAAGAGAAAGATTGGCCCAAAGTCACCCAGGCCTAAGGCGGGACTAGAACTCTCAGTCTCCTGGTGATTGGCCCAAAGTCACCCAGCCGGCTTTCATACCTAAGGCGGGACTAGAACTCTCAGTCTCCTGGTGATTGGCCCAAAGTCACCCAGCTGGCTTTCAGGCCTAAGGCGGGACTAGAACTCTCAGTCTCCTGGTGATTGGCCCAAAGTCACCCAGCCGGCTTTCAGGCCTAAGGCGGGACTAGAACTCTCAGTCTCCTGGTGATTGGCCCAAAGTCACCCAGCCGGCTTTCATGCCTAAGGCGGGACTAGAACTCACAGTCGCCTGGTGGCTTTCATGCCTAAGGCGGGACTAGAACTCTCAGTCTCCTGGTGATTGGCCCAAAGTCACCCAGCCGGCTTTCAGGCCTAAGGCGGGACTAGAACTCTCAGTCTCCTGGTGATTGGCCCAAAGTCACCCAGCCAGCTTTCAGGCCTAAGGCGGGACTAGAACTCTCAGTCTCCTGGTGATTGGCCCAAAGTCACCCAGCCGGCTTTCATGCCTAAGGCGGGACTAGAACTCTCAGTCTCCTGGTGATTGGCCCAAAGTCACCCAGCCGGCTTTCATGCCTAAGGCGGGACTAGAACTCTCAGTCTCCTGGTGATTGGCCCAAAGTCACCCAGCCGGCTTTCAGGCCTAAGGCGGGACTAGAACTCTCAGTCTCCTGGTGATTGGCCCAAAGTCACCCAGCCGGCTTTCATGCCTAAGGCGGGACTAGAACTCACAGTCGCCTGGTGGCTTTCATGCCTAAGGCGGGACTAGAACTCTCAGTCTCCTGGTGATTGGCCCAAAGTCACCCAGCCGGCTTTCAGGCCTAAGGCGGGACTAGAACTCTCAGTCTCCTGGTGATTGGCCCAAAGTCACCCAGCCAGCTTTCAGGCCTAAGGCGGGACTAGAACTCTCAGTCTCCTGGTGATTGGCCCAAAGTCACCCAGCCGGCTTTCATGCCCAAGGCGGGATTAGAACTCTCAGTCTCCTGGTGATTGGCCCAAAGTCACCCAGCCGGCTTTCAGGCCTAAGGCGGGACTAGAACTCTCAGTCTCCTGGTGATTGGCCCAAATTCACCCAGCTGGCTTTCAGGCCTACGAAGAGAGCTGAGCCACCGTTGCTGGCCAGGGAGGCAAATGAGGGTCCTTCCTTCTCCTTACCCATGTCTTAAGGCCAGCTTCACAAACCCCTTGCGGTGCTTCAGCGTCACAGAGTTTTTTCCCGGGGTACAGTTCAAAGACTCCGCCGCGCCCCCCACCACAATGACGACCGCGTTGCCGATGCCGTTTTGGGACAGGAGGTAGTCTATGGTGTTGCGGTTCACGGGGCAGAGACCTGGACGTGAAGAGAGAGAGAGACAAAGAACCTTTAGGGGCAAGAAAATGGAAACAAAGACAGTCCTCCATTTACAACCGTTCCTTTAGTGACCCCTGACCCTTTTTCACCCTTACGACCATTGCAACGTGCAAAGGTCACGTGATCAAAATTCAGACATTTTGCAATCGGCTCATATTTAGGACGGTCGCCGTGTCCCGGGGTCATTCGGTCATTTTTTGCAACCTTTTTACAAGCAAAAGTCAAGGGGGGGGAGGGAAGCCAGATTCACTTAACAACCGTGTTACTCGCCTAACAACGGCAGCGATTCTCTTAACAGCTGCAGCAAGGGAGGCTGTAAAATGGGGCAAAACTCACAGGAGTTTCTGATCGTGTGGCCACGGGAGTGCAGCGGTGGCCGTGAGTGTGAAAAATGGTCCTAAGTCCCTTTTTTTTTTCCAGTGCTGTCACTTTGAACGGTCACTAAATGAATTAAATCAGTTTCCCTCTCCTTGGCTTTTGGAGGATCAGCCAAGGAGAGCAAGTGCTGCCATCTACTGCAGCATTAACGACATTACAGGGCATTTTCTAAGTTTATTAAGAAAAACAATCTCTCTCTCTCTCTCTCTCTCTCTCTCTCTCAATTGGTGCTCAACTGAAGATGTTACCTAGTTGGGTAATGAAACTTCCGCAAGAAAACAATCAAGCTCAGAGAGCACCAAGGACCATGCAGTCATTGTTCTCCTCCTCCTCCTCCTCCTCCTCCTCCTCCTCCTCCTCCACCTCCTCCTCCTCCTCCTCCAATGTCACACTCCCTTCTACCATTGATGATGTTACCTAGTTGGGTCATGAAATGTTTACAAGAAAACAGCCAAGCTCAGAGAGCACCAAGGATCCCACAGTCTTCCTCCTCCTCCTCCTCCTCCTCCTCCTCCTCCTCCTCCTCCAATCTCACTCCCTTCTAGCACTGATGATGTTACCTAGTTGGGTCAGGAAATGTCTTCAAGAAGACAACCAGGCTCAGAGAGCACCAAGGATCTCAGTCTTTTTCCTCCTCCTCCTCCTCCTCCTCCTTCTCCCCCTCCTCCTCCTCCTCCTCCTCCTCCTCCGCAAACCCTACTCCCTTCTAGCACTGAGGATGTTACCTAGTTGGGTCACGAAACGTCTTCAGGAAATCAACCCAGTTCAGAGAGCAACAAGAACTCCCAACTATCCATGTAGTAACCAAATGGTTGTGCCACCCTTTTTCTGGAAATTGATTTTTCTTTTTCTTGCTTTTAAGTCTTTCTACTGTCTAACCATCCCAAAACTCTTTTGCTCTACTGTCTTCCTGAGAACAACCAAGATCGGCTAGTTATCGGTGTACATTTTTTCTTCTCCCCCCCCTCAACCCCTGTTACAAAGATTAAACATTACACCGCTTTTCAGAAAGTTACAAGTTCCACGCTTTAAAACGGGGTGCCCAAACCTGGGCAACTTTTAAGGCCTGTGGGGACTTCAGCTCTGGCTGAAGGAATTCTCGGAGTTGAAGTCCACAGGTCTTAAAGTTGCCAGGGTTGGGGACCCCTGTCTTAGGAGATCCAACACATTCAAGATGTCAACGCTGCTAACATAGGATGTTTTTGCTTTGACAACAGATGGAGAAGCAACCCTTTTCTTCTTATGTTTTACTCTTAGAGTTAGAGCTAGAGTTAGATGATGCTGGGGGGAGGAATGTGCATGAAAGTTTAGCTCAGTGTTTCTCAACCTTGACAATTTTAAGGTATGTGGACTTCAACTCCCAGAATTCCACAGCCAGCAATGCTGGCTGTGGAATTCTGGGAATTGAAGTCCACATGCCTTAAAATTGTCAAGGTTGAGAAACACTGGTTTAGCTAGACATAACAATGCTGAACCTAGTGTGAGACCCAAGGTTATTGAAATAAGAGATGATAAGAATTGGCCGGGCTGGAGAGCTGGAGGGAAAGCCCACATTTCAAACTAATTGGGGAATGTGATTTATGACAATTAATTAGAGGAGGGAATTGTGCTTTGATGCTATGTGCTCAGGGGAGGGGAATTCAGATTTTGGCTTTGCCTATGTACCTGGCGATGCTATGCTACTCCAAAAAAGATTCTTTAAGGCAGGGCTTTTCAACCAGTGGTACGGGTACCACCTGTGGTACATTGGCACCTGGCAGGTGGTACGTGACCATCCTACAAAAGTAGTAGCGGGGGAGGGGAATGAGCTGAACTGATGGCAGAGCGAGAGACGGCCTGAGCGAGAGATGGCTGGAGCTGCAGGGCTGCCAGGGTTCAGCGGAAGCGCCAGGATCAGCACCAGGCTCCAGCTGGAGCTCGGCGCTGATCCTGGCACTTCTGCTGAGCCCTGAAGAAGCACCAATCAGCTGGAACGTTGCAGCCTCTCCAGGGTCTTGTGATTTACATTCAGATGCTTGGCCACTGATTCATATTTATGACAGTCACAGTGTCCCAGGGTCATGTGAAGTGACCAAAACCTGCTGCAACCACCCAGCAGACGGGGGGAATAAAAACCCCCCACCCCACCCCTGCTGCCAATCCTCAACAGACATGCTCACAACAATGAAAACCTCGGACAGGAGGAAGAGCGCCGCCGGGCGGGAAGGCGGGTGTCTTGCTCGGCTGTGCCTTGGGGGGCACTTTTTTCAGGGCCATTGTAACTTCGAACAGTCACTCAGCGAACTGTTATAAGTTGAGGACTACCTGTTACTTTATCACTTTTTCCCCCTTTTTTTATCATCAAGTTTTTGACGCCTTGCTAGGCGACTGGGGGGGGGGTACTCGGATGCCGCCATCACCTAAAAGTGGCACAAGGGGTGAAAAGGTTGAAAAGCCCTGCTTTAAGGTAAACAAGGCCTCGCAGTTCTTTGAAGAGTTTTCATCTGTCGGAAGCAGGACACCAAAGGGTTTTCTCTTCCCGAGACAAATCTGCATCGCTAGACGACACGAAGCGGGCTCTCCTTCCTTACCTCCAGTCATCAAGTAGTCCCTCAAAATGGGCCACCTGAAGTTTCCCGTGAGCGTGGTGACGTACGGACATATCCCAGGGAAGATCTGGCTGACTCCTGTGGCCTCCGTGCTAAAATTGCAGAACGCACCCAGGGACATGATGCCATGGGGGTGGTAGCCAAGGATGTAATTCCTGTTGGGGGCCAGGTTGTGAGTTTTGATCATCTGGGGAAGGAGAGAAGGAAAGGGGGGGGGGAAAGCAGGGTTAAATGGAAACACACACACACACACACACACACACACACGCGAACACACAGACACATACCGTGTTTCCCCCCGATAATTAAGACCCAACCAGAAAATAAAATCCCTAGCGCAGTGATGGCAAGCCTTTTAGAGACCGAGTGCCCAAACTGCAACCGAAAACCCACTTATGCATTGTCGGGTGCCGGGTGGGTGTAGCCCATTGGCTGGGTGTGGCCCATTGGGTGTGGCTTATTGGCTGGGTGTGGCCCATTGGGTGTGGCCCATTGGCTGGGCGTGGCCCATTGGGTGTGGCTCATTGGCTGGGCGTGGCCCATTGGGTGTGGCTCATTGGCTGGGTGTGGCCCATTGGGTGTGGCTCATTGGCTGGGCGTGGCCCATTGGGTGTGGCTCATTGGCTGGGTGTGGCCCATTGGGTGTGGCTCATTGGCTGGGCGTGGCTGCAGTGGTAACGGCAGACTGGGTGGGATTAAAAAGTTCAGTCAATCAACTCCCACTTTGCGAGATCTTTTTTTTCCTGCGAGAAGTTGAAATTTATTTATTTATTTATTTATTTATGAGACTTATATACCGCTTTAAGTGCAAGCACTCTCTAAGCGGTGTACACCAGTAAGCAATGTATATGTATGTATATATATATATATATATATATATATATATATATATATATATATATATATATTTACATTGCCCCAACAATCTGGGTCCTCATTTTACCTACCCCGGAAGGATGGAAGGCTGAGTCAACCCTGAGCCGGTGAGATTTGAACCGCTGACCTGCTGAACACAGTCAGCTAAAGTGGCCTGCAGTACTACACCCTAACTGCTGCGCCACCTCGGCTCATAAATTGACTGATTGATTGAACCTTTTTTTTTTTTTTTGCACACGGCGGTGGAGGCCTAAAGCGAAAAGGTTTTATAAAACCCAGCTGAAGGCCTAGGACTGGGGCGACGGCGCGCGTGCCCACAGAGGGGGCTCTGAGTGCCGCCTCTGGCACCCGTGCCATGGGTTCACCACCACTGCCCTAGCGTGATTTTTCAGGACGCTCGTAATAAAGCAGCTAGTGTGAACTCTATCTAGAGATGTGGGGTTGGCTGTTCATGGCTGACATGCTCCGAATAAAAGCAACTTATATTCTGTGTAATCTTCTCACGGCGTCACTGTTGAATAAAATGTTCATTTGTTTATATCGCCATCAACTGCCCACTTGTACTTAAGTACCAGCTGGCTCATACAGTACTTAAGTACTTGGCCACCAGAACACCCAGATCCCTCTCGCATAAAAACCAAACACCTCCCCCCACCCCACCTGCGCTGCCAATCCTCAACAGAAATGCTCACAACAATGAAAACCTCAGACAGGAGGAAGAGCACGGCCGGGCGGGCAGGCAGGTGTCTTGCTCGGCTGTGCCTTGGGGGGCACTTTTTTCAATGCCATTGTAACTTCTAAGAGTTACTAAGCGAAGTGTTGTAAGTCGAGGACTACCTGTACTTATCACTTTTTTCCTTTTTTTTTTTTTTGTTCATCAAATTTTTGACACCTTGCTAGGCGATTGGTGGTACTCAGATGTTGCCATATCCTAAAAATGGCACAATGGGTGAAAAGGTTGAAAAGCCCTGCTCTAGGACTTCAAGTTCCTCTCACAGTTGCTACTATTGATCTAGGTACCACCTATTCTGTACCTGTGCATTTGGGTTTTTTTTGCCTTTGTGTAGGACAGTGGTTCTCAACCTTTTTAATGCCGCGACCCCCCAACCGGTTGTAAGTCGAGGACTACTCAACCGGTCATAAGTTGAGGACTACTCAACTGGTGCAGCACCGTTTGCAGACTGGGACTTTTGGCGGGCTCAGCAGGGCAGAGACAGCCTGGACAATTCCTATTGGCTTTTGAAAGCCAATAGAATTAGACTCTATTCAAGAGAGTCTGTTCTATTGGCTTTCAAAAGCCAATAGAATAAAAGGGAGTAGCACAGCTAAGGAAAAGGGGGGGGAAATGGCGGACTGGGTTGTTTGGCGACCCCCGTGAAATGGTCGTTCGACTCCAAATGGGGTCCCGACCCACAGGTTGAGAACCACTGGTGTAGGATCTTACATTTCTCACCTCTGAACTGCATATTTTATGTTCATTTGACATTCATTTCTTGGTCTCTAAGGGAAAGCTACCGTAAATGCTGGCGTATAAGACGACTTCCGCAAGCGCTGAAATCGGCGCCAAAGACGGGGGTCGTCTTATACGCCGAGTCGTCTTATACGCTGGAAATACTGGTAGTTTCCGGCGTATAAGATGACATTCTAGGAATGCGGCCCGGCTATAAAGACGGGGGTCGTCTTATACGCCGGGTCGCCTTGTACGCCGGCATTTACGGTACTTCTAATCCAACAAAACGGGTTCATCGCCTGGGAAAGCCCAGGGAAATCATCGAAACAATTAAAAAACGAAAATTAGAATATTTCGGCCATGTGATGCGACACCCAGAAAAATACGGCATACTCCATTTAATCCTCCAGGGAAAGATGGAAGGCAAACGAGGTCCAGGCAGAAGAAGAACATCGTGGCTTCAAAATCTAAGGGACCGGTTTGGACAAAACTCAGCAGCACTTTTTTGTGCGGCTGCTGATAAAAACAGGATCACCAACATGATCGCCAACATCGCCTAACAGATATGGCACAAGAAGAAGTATGAGAATGTCATCCCTTCTTCCTCTGAACGAAGGAGTTAAGCTAACACTCCAGCACCTGACCTAGTTTTTCAAGCAAGTAGGATCTCTTTTGAAGGAAAGGAAGAAAGAAGGGATCTAAACCACAGCATAGCAAGGTGATCTCGTTCAGATCACTCCATTTACAAAGCTTCAGAATTCACAAGGATCTCGGATTTCACCTCTCAGCTACTGGAGCTTAAATGCCAGTAAAAGGAAAAACCCCAAACCAAACCAAACTGGATGAACTGGTTGGCTTTTCCACCTTCTGTTACACTAAAGGAAAGACCCCCCCCCCCCGCTCTGTCGGATTTATTCTTTACAATTTGTTCAACTAGATCTCCGCGATTATTCTTATTTAAATATCCATGTTGTCCTGCCAAAAAGCCTTCAAATCATGGAGGCATTTGAAGGCATCTTAATTTGTCTTATAACCCTGCAAGCAGAGATTTTTACCAGCAAACCTAGAGAGCAACTGGGTTCACCAGGAGAGGGTGAATTCTAGTCCTGCCTTAGGCACGAAAGCCAGGTTGGGTGACACTGAGCCAATCACCAGGAGACTGTGAGTTCTAGTCCCGCCTTAGACATGAAAGATAGCTGGGTGACTTTGAGCCAATCACCAGCCGACGGTGAGTTCTAGTCCTGCCTTAGCCATGCAAGCCAACTGGGTGACTTTGGGCCAATCATCAGGAAAGGATGAGTTCTAGTCCTGCCTTAGGCATGAAAGCCAGCTGACTGGCTTTTTGGGCCAATCACCAGGCGACGGTGAATTCTAGTCCCACATTAGGCACACGAAAGCCAGCTGAGGGACTTTCGGCCAATCGCCAGGAGACAGTCAGTTCTAGTCCTGCCTTAGGCGTGAAAGCCAGCTGGCTGATTTTGGGCCAATCACCAGGAGATGGTGAATTCTAGCCCTGCTGTATTATTATATTATATTATATCATTATATTATTTTATATTATATCATTATATCATTATATTATATATTATATTATATTATATTATTATATTATGTTATATATTAATTACATTACATTACTTACTATACTATACTATTATATATTATATTAATATTACATTACTATACTATATCATACTATACTGTACTGTATTATACTATACTATACTATTATATATTATATTAATTATATAATAATAATAATAATGTTGGAAGGGACCTTGAAGGTCATCAAGTCCAACCCCCTGCTCAGGCAGGTAACCCTATACCATTTTGGACAAATGGCTTTCCAGTTTCTTCTTAAAAACTTCCAGTGTTGGAGCATTCACCACTTCTGGAGGCAGGTTAGTAACAGTAATAGTAGTAAAGTTGGAAGGTACCTTGGAGGTCATCTAGTCCAACCCCCTGCTCGGGCAGGAAACCCTACACCATTTCGGACAAGTGGCTGTCCAGTCTCTTCTTAAAAACTTCCAGTGTTGGAGCATTTACTGCTTCTGGAGGCAGGCTGTTCCACTGATTAATTGTTCTCACTGTCAGGAAGTTTCTCCTTAGTTCTAGGTTGCTTCTCTCCTTGATTAGTTTCCACCCGTTGCTTCTTGTCCTGCCTTCAGGTGCTTTGGAAAATAGCTTAATTCCCTCTTCTTTATGGCAGCCCCTGAGATATTGGAATACTGCTATCATGTCCCCCCTTGTCCTTCTCTTCGTTAAACTAGACATACCCAATTCTAGCAACCGTTCCTTATATGTTTTAGCCTCCAGTCCCCTAATCATCTTTGTTGCTCTTCTCTGTACTCTTTCTAGAGTCTCAACATCTTTTTTACATCGTGGTGACCAAAACTGGATGCAGTATTCCAAGTGTGGCCTTACCAAGGCATTGAAGAGTGGTATTAATACTTCACGTGATCTTGATTCTATCCCTCTGTTAATGCAGCCTAGCACTGTGTTGGCCTTTTTGGCAGCTGCAGCACACTGCTGGCTGATATTTAGGTGATTGTCTACTAGGACTCCGAGGTCCCTCTCACAGTTACTACTATTGAGCATGGTGCCACCTATGCTGTACTTGTGCATTTGGTTTTTCTTGCCTAAATGTAGAACCTTGCTTTTTTCACCATTGAATTTCATTTTGTTAGTTAGTGCCCAGTGTTCAAGTCTGTCCAGATCCTTCTGTATCTTAAGCCTGTCTTCTGGAGTGTTGGCTATTCCTGCCAGCTTGGTGTCGTCTGCAAATTTGATGAGTTCCCCATCTATCCCTTCATCCAAATCGTTGATGAAGATGTTGAAGAGTACTGGGCCCAGAACAGAGCCCTGGGGCACCCCACTACACACTTCCCTCCATGTAGATGCAGTTCCATTGAGGACCACTCGCTGAGTACGGCCGGTCAGCCAGCTACGGATCCATCTGGTGGTGGTTCTGTCCACCCCACATTTTTCTATCTTGTCAAGTAGTAGGTTGTGATCTACTTTATCAAATGCCTTACTGAAGTCCAAGTAAATTATGTCCACAGCATTCCTCTCATCCACTAATTTTGTCACTTGGTCAAAGAATGCATTACTATACTTTACTAATCATACTATACTATACTATACTGTACTATACTATACTATACTATACTACACTACACTACACTATACTATTATATATTATATTATATTATATTATATTATATTATATTATATTATATTATATTATTACATTACATTACATTAATTACATTATTATATTATAACCAGCTTGGTGATTTTGGGCCAGTCCCTCTCTCTCGGCCTGGCCCACCTCGCAGGGTTATTGTTGCGTGGGGAAAATAGAAGGCGGAAGGAATATTACATATGTTCGCTGCCTCGAGTTGCCGCTCAAGACCATAATCAAAGTGGGATATAAATAAGTAAGCAAAAATAAAATTCTGTTTCGGGAGGATGGACACTCCCAGGGGTTTAAACACTCCGCACGAGGGCAATTCCCGGCTTTCCCCACTGAATCTCGCGTTCACACACAGCCTGTTTACTGGAATAACTTTCCTTTGGCAGCCCAGATCTCTTCTGGAGACCCCAGGTCCACGAGGTCAGATGCCCCTCGTCCCCTTCTCGGTTCTTCCTTCCAAGGCTGCCAAATCGGGGTAGATCCCTCGGGATCACCTCCCTCCCTGTGCCCTGCAAAGCTGGAAATTTACATTCAGGCTGGGAAGAGCCAATTGCTTTACTGCCCTGGGACATTTTATCTCCAGAAGTGAGCAAACAGGCGCAAAGGGTAACCTTTGACCCTTGGCACCGGTTTGACCAGCTGTCCCCCACGTGCGCAGGAACAACAGGGGGAAAAGAACACGCTCTCGGTGACCTCTTCCGGCCGTCTCACATGAGCCTCGCTGGCCTGAAGCCACGGAGAGGTCTCGGTGCCACACACAACGTTGGAAACAAACACACAATCCGACCCCTGCACCGAAGGGTACGTCCCCTGTTCTCAACACTGGCAAACTGTGTCTCCTGGACCGATAAGACCACAAAATTTCTGTTTTAAGCGAGACATTGTTGGAGTGACTTTCGCTCCCTTTTACGACCTTCCTCGTCACACTCGTTAAGTGAGTCACTAGCGGTGGTTTAGTCAGGAACGTGGTCGTTAAGCGAATCCGGCTTCCCCATTTGCTCGTCAGAAGGCCCCCAAAGGGGATCGAGTGACTCTGGGACAACGGCAACCGTCATAAATACAAGTCAGTTGCCAAGCATCTGAAATTTGATCACGTGACCCTGGGGAGGCTGCGACGGTCGTTAAGCGTGGGGAAAAAAAACAGGTCATAAGTCACTCTTTCCAGTGCCTCCGAAGGTCACTAAATGAACTGTTGTAAGTCGAGGACTGCCTGAACTGATAGAATAGCTCAGAGTTGGGGGTCCTCGGTGCTCTCTGAGCTGGGTGGTTTCCTTGCAGACATTTCACTACCAAACTAGGCAACGTCATCCGTGCTGGAAGGGAGAGGGGTTTGCTTTCATTTTTATATGCAGGTAGTCCCTCGACTTACAACAGTTCATTTAGTGACCGTTTGAAGTTCCATCGGCACTGAAAAACAGTGACTTAGGACCGTTTTTCACACTTAGGGCCTTTGCAGCATCCCCACAGTTATATGATCCAAATTCAGCACCTGGCAACTGACTCATATTTATGATGGTTGCATTGTCCCAGGGTCAGCTGATTCCCTTTTGCGACTTTCTGACAAGCAAAGTCAAACAGGGAAGCCAGATTCGTTTAACAACTGTTATTTTATATCTCTCTATATATTTATTTTATTTATTTATTTATAAGACTTATATACCGCTTTAAGTGCAAGCACTCTCTAAGCGGTGTACACCAGTAAGCAATGTATATATATATATTTACATTGCCCCCAACAATCTGGGTCCTCATTTTACCTACCCCGGAAGGATGGAAGGCTGAGTCAACCTTGAGCCGGTGAGATTTGAACCGCTGACCTGCTGAACACAGTCAGCTAAAGTGGCCTGCAGTACTGCACTCTAACTGCTGCACCACCTCGGCTCTATATCTCTCTATATCTATATCTCTCTATCTCTATTCTATCTCTATCTATCTATCTATCTATCTATCTATCTATCTATCTATCTAATGTATGTATGTATGTATGTATGTATGTATGTATGTATCAGGGGTAGGCAACCTTGGCTCTTTTATGACTCGTGGACTTCAACTCCCAGAATTCCTGAGCCAGGCAGCTGTGTTGACCCCTAAGCCTATCCCTCCCTGATACAGCTGACAAAGTGAGAAAGAGCCTGTGGCTTAAGGGTCAACACAGCTGCCTAACGTGCAAGCAGCCCAGGTTCGAATCTCAGAAGGGTATGGCTGGCTGATGAGAGCTAATTAGCTTGAAATAGCTATCCCAGTCCCCCCTTAACTTTTTGCTAGCAATCCAAAAAATTTAGCACACAAGCGATGTCACAGTAGCAACTGATGAGAACTAATTAGCTTGAAATAGCTATCCCAGTCCCCCCTTAACGCTTTGCTAGCAATCCCAAAAATTTAGCACACAAGCGATGTCACAGTAGCGACTGATGAGAACTAATTAGCTCGAAATAGCTATCCCAGTCCCCCCTTAACGCTTTGCTAGCAATCCCAAAAATTTAGCACACAAGCGATGTCACAGTAGCGACTGATGAGAACTAATTAGCTCGAAATAGCTATCCCAGTCCCCCCTTAACTTTTTGCTAGCAATCCAAAAAATTTAGCACACAAGCAATGTCACAGTAGCGACTGATGAGAACTAATTAACTCGAAATAGCTATCCCAGTCCCCCCTTAATTTTTTGCTAGCAATCCAAAAAATTTAGCACACAAGCGATGTCACAGTAGCGACTGATGAGAACTAATTAGCTCGAAATAGTTATCCCAGTCCCCCTTAACTCTTTGCTAGCAATCTAAAAAATTTAGTACACAAATGATGTCATAGTAGCGACTGCTGCCTGTGGATAGCTCTAGATTGCTTCTGACTTTTTTTTATCACAGTATAAGATAATAACATTACAACCTCAACCTTTTAGTGACAGGAAGGCCTGGAGGAACGTTGTCCATGGGGTCGCGATGGGTCGGACACAACTTCGCAACTAACAACAACAAGCCATTTCTATGAAAGCAAATCTATCTCCTCAGCAAAACCAAAGTTAAAGTTTCATTTTTTTTTTCATCACAAGGACAAAATCCAGAAGTGATATCCAAATGAAAAAAAGATACATTCTCCTCTTTGAATAGAACAACTGATTAAACCATTACTGTTTTACCTTCCTTGCTGTTGAAATAGAAATATGTACAGAGAAAAGCAACAAAGATGATTAGGGGACTGGAGGCTAAAACATATAAGGAACAGTTGCTGGAATTGGGTAGGTTTAGTTCAGGGGTAGGCAGCCTTGGCTCTTTTATCACTCGTTGACTTCAACTCCCAGAATTCCTAAGCCAGCATGGCTCAGCTTGGAAACCTCTCCCTTTCCCCTCAGCATGGCTGGCTCAGGAATTCTGGGAGTTGAAGTCCCTGAGTCATGAAAGGGCCATAGTTCCCTCATGCTGACTCAGGAATTCTGGGAGTTGAAGTCCACAAATCATGAAAGGGCCATACTTCCCCCATGCTGGCTCATGAATTCTGGGAGTTAGAGTCCACGAGTCATGAAGGAGCCATAGTTCCCCCATGCTGGTTCAGGAATTCTGGGAGTTGAAGTCCACGAGTCATGAAGGGGCCATAGTTCCCCCATGCTGGCTCAAGAATTCTGGGAGTTGAAGTCCACGAGTCATGAAAGGGCCATAGTTCCCTCATGCTGACTCAGGAATTCTGGGAGTTGAAGTCCACAAATCATGAAAGGGCCATACTTCCCCCATGCTGGCTCATGAATTCTGGGAGTTAGAGTCCACGAGTCATGAAGGAGCCATAGTTCCCCCATGCTGGTTCAGGAATTCTGGGAGTTGAAGTCCACGAGTCATGAAGGGGCCATAGTTCCCTCATGCTGGCTCAGGAATTCTGGGAGTTGGTCCACAAGTCATGAAGGGGCCAAGGTTGCCTACCTCTGCTTTAGGGCTTCACCAGTGGAACCTGTCTGCCACCTGAGGAAGGTTAGGATTACAGAGCACAGCTGTCTTTGCAAAGAAATTATTTCAGAGACTTTGAGACTTAAATTGAGCTGTTGTCACCAAGAGATAAGCCAGGTCTGGGCTTAGTTCACTGTATTTTACAACTGGGGCAGGAGAAGCCTGACTGTAGCAAATGAAAAGCTCTAGATCAAAGGATGCCCTTTGATAGGTGCCAAAACACAACTCACAACTCAGCTTTTTTATAAGGATGACAACAAGTCCCAGGGCAGAAGTTCAAAATAATAATAATAAAGTTGGAAGGGACCTTTGGAGGTCATCTAGTCCAATCCCTGCTTAGGTTGTTCCACTGATTAATTGTTCTAACTGTCAGGAAATTTCTCCTTAGTTCTAAGTTGCTCCTCTCTTTGGTGAGTTTCCATCCGTTGCTTCTTGTCCTGTCTTCAGGTGCTTTGGAGAAGAAGAAGAAGAATAATAGTAAAGTTGGAAGGGACCTTGGAGGTCATCTAGTCCAACCCCCTGCTCGGGCAGGAAACCCTACACCATTTCGGACAAATGACTGTCCAGTCTCTTCTTAAAAACTTCCAGTGTTGGAACATTCACCGCTTCTGGAGGCAGGTTGTTCCACTGGTTAATTGTTCTAACTGTCAGGAAGTTTCTCTTTAGTTCCAGGTTGCTTCTCTCCTTGATGAGTTTCCATCCGTTGCTTCTTGTCCTGCCTTCAGGTGCTTTGGAGAATAGCCTGACTCCCTCTTCTTTGGGGCAGCCCCTCAGATACTGGAGCACTGCTATCATGTCCCCTCTTGTCCTTCTCTTCATTAAACTAGACATACCCAATTCCAGCAACCGTTCCTTCTATGTTTTAGCCTCCAGCCCCCTAATCATCTTTGTTGCTTTTCTCTGCACTCTTTCTAGAGTCTCAGCATCTTTTTTACATCGTGGTGACCAAAACTGGATGCAGTATTCCAAGTGTGGCCTTACCAAGGCCTTGTAAAGGGGTACTAACACTTCACGTGATCTTGATTCTATCCCTCTGTTAATGCAGTCTAACACTGTTGGATTTTCAGCCTAATACCATTCCAAATATTTCTCATATAAGGCAGAAGTCACCAACCTTTGTCGGTTGGTGGATCGGAGGAAAAGGGAGGGGAAAGCATTTTACATGCGTGCATGCGCATGTGTGCGCATGGGGCTGCAAGCATGCATGTGCTTGCAAACAGGGCGGGGCTAGCACTTGTGTGATACTCACTAGTCCCGCCCCGTTCTTGTGTGACGCAGTGCCTTGTTTCTGCACCCTGTGGCTCGTTTTTGTGCTCCATGGCGTGGTGGTGGTCCGTTTCCGTGCCCCGCAGCATGTCGGCAGCCATTTTAGCACCTTGCAGCGCGGCAGTGTCCTGTTTTTGCACCCTGCCAAACAGCGTCGCGTGGCGTCCCGTTTTTGTGCCCTGCAGCCACGGTGTGCACGCACACTGGCCAGCCTGTCTTGTGGTCCAGTGGCCAGTAAGCCACAGCCCAATACGAGGGCACGGCCCACAGGTTGGAGACCCCTGATATAGGGAATGGGCTGTAAAGAGCTTCCCAGATTTGGAATGAAACGTGAAAAAAGTTGTAGCAGCTCTCATCCTGCAAACTTATTTTTCCAGATCACCACAAGAGCCGGACACTATTTTGCACAACCTCAGTCAAGAAAAACCTGAACAAATTCCGGCTTAATCCGTTTGGAAATAAAAGGCAGAGTTCAGAGGAGCAGACAAAGAGAGAAACTTAAGCCAACAACCAGACACGATTTGAGCAAGATGTTTGTAGATAAAAAGCTGCAGAGAAAAATATTTAAAGCAGTGTTGAAAAACCCTACCATAGATCTTTGACAAAAACTCATTGGTAGACTCATGCTGTGGGTCCGGCTGAGTTGGTGGACACGATGTCGCCCCCTCTGGCCATCCCTAGCCATGACCAGGGACACACAATAGCACAGGGGTCTTCAAACCTGGCCCTTTTATGACTGGTGGACTTCAACTCCCAGAATTCCCCAGCCAACATGCCTGGCTGAGGAATTCTGGGAGTTGAAGTCCACCAGTCATAAAAGGGCCATATTTGAAGACCCCTACAATAGCACCTCTGCTTGGAGGACCACCTCCATGTTGGGAAGTGTAATAAGTAGATCTGCCATCTCCTTCACGACTGTGCAAGCTTTCTTGGCATATATGTGGCACACTTCAGGCATTCCTCAACTTACGGCCATTTCTTTAACCCAACCGTTCAAAGTTACTACAGCGCTGAAAACAGAGGCATATGACCCAGTCCTCACACTTACGACTATCAAAGCATCCCCATCATGGCCACACGATCAACTGGCGTATATTTATGACGGTTGTGCCAGCATCCCAAGGACGCGTGGCTGCCATTTATGACCTTCCCAGGGGCTTTTTCAATAAAGTCAGTGGCAAAAGCCAGACTCACTTAACAACCGTGGCCAAAAAAAATCAGCCATGTCTTCCTTAACGACCTCCTTGCTTAGCAGCCAAAGTTTCATGCTCAATATGAGAATCTGAGTGACGCCGCATTTCACATTTCTTTGTAATCTAAACATTTAGTCTTTTAAAAATAAATTATGTTTTGTCATAATTTATATAAATCTTATATAATCGTCTTTGAAGTGAGTGACCTTTGTTTTTCCAGTCAAATTAAAGATGGACAGCCTTCCTTGAAATATTTTCGACTCCAACAGCACACTTTGTGCAAGAAGCCAGAAGAAAGTCAATATCATTTATAACTTTTGAAGTTTTTTCCAGAAACTCAAGTTATGTTCTTGATACAATAATACAATTCTAGACGTAAGTCAAGGATTTCCTCTAAAAGTATAGTTTTTATCTTTTTTTTTAAGATTGTAAGCTGCCCAGAAACTTTGCAAATAAATAAAAAAATAAATACAGGTAGCCCTCAACTGACAACAGTTCATTTAGTGGCCTCTCAAAGTTACAACGGCACTGAAATAAGTGATTTACGACCATTTTTTTCAGAGTTACGATCTCTGCAGCCTCCCCGTGATCATGTGATCAAAATTCAGATGCTGGGCAACTGGTTCCTATTTATGACCGTCGCTGCGTCCCGGGGGGGGGGGGTCACGAGATCCGCTTTTGCGACCATCTGACAAGCAAAGTTAAGGCAGAAACCAGATTCACGCCACAGCCAGGTTAGTAACTTATCAACTGCCGTGGGTTCACTTAACAACTGTGGCAAGAAAAGTCCTAAAATGGAATTAACAAACGTTTCACTTAGTGACAGAAATTTTGGGCTGAAATTGTGGTCGTAAGCCGAGGACTACCTGTAAGAGCCCCAAACCACGTTAACCCTTCAATTGAAATAATCTCTTTGTTTTCTTTCGTCCCAGCAACTCACTCGGATCGGAAAGTAATCCCGGAAGTATCTCCATATGGCCCAGTTCCGGATCCACTGTGATCTTCTTCCAGCTTTGAAAAAATAAAAAAGAGAAAACAATGGGGAGAGGATCTAAACAAGGGAGGTTCAGGCAACTAGCCTATTGGGGGAAGCTGATTTACATTTAGTTAACCACATGGCTCAAATCAAGGAAGGGAAAGGTAGGAACAAGCATCAAAGCAAAACCACCTGTCTTCCCAGATTTGGGGCTTGGATCATCCTGGTTTAGGGCTACAGTATGAAAAAAAATCAATACTTCCCATCAATTTCTACCCTGCCTCTGAAGATACAGAATAATTGGGAGTCTGAATCTACAGACTTAAAGGTGGTAAGTCTGAAAAACACTTATCCATGGCTTGGGATGTTGGGGAAAGCTGAAATCCTCCAGACTAGGGGTAGGCAACCTTGGCTCTTTTATGACTCGGGGACTTCAACTCCCAGAATTCCTCAGCCAGCATGGGGGAACTATGGCCCCTTTGTGATTTGTGGACTTCAACTCCCAGAATTCCTGAGGCAACATGGGGGAACAATGGCCCCTTCATGACTCGGGGACTTCAACTCCCAGAATTCCTCAGCCAGCATGGGGGAACTATGGCCCCTTCATGACTTGCAGACTTCAACTCCCAGAATTCCTCAGCCAGCATGGGGAACTATGGCCCCCTTTATGACTAGGAGAGACATGATAGCAGTCTTCCAGTATCTCAGGGGCTGCCCCAAAGAAGAGGGAGTCAAGCTATTCTCCAAAGCACCTGAAAGCAGGACAAGAAGCAACGGGTGGAAACTAAGCAAGAAGAGAAGCAACCTAGAACTAAGGAGAAACTTCCTGACAGTGAAAACAATTAACCAGCGGAACAGCTTGCCTCCAGAAATCGTGGGCACTCCAACACTGGAAGTTTTAAAGAAGAGACTGGACAGCCACTTGTCCAGAATCATATAGGGTCTCCTGCTTGAGCAGGGGGTTGGACTAGAAGACCTCCTGGGTCCCTTCCAGCTCCATTCTGATTGATTGATTGATTGATTGATAGGATCTTGGTGAGCTCCAGTTGGCTAAAAACAGACAGACCATGGAGACATTATTTTTGTATCTAGCGAGCACGGAAAATTTCATAGCTGGCTGGACTTTACTGCAACCAACATCCTTAGTAAAAACAACAACAACAACAATCCTTTGCTTTAACCAAATGGAACCAAGGGCCTTCCTAAGGGATCGGATTGGGGCAGGTCTGACACTTACCCTTCCTGGGAGTGTTCCAGTCGAAAGCGTACCACACTAAGTATAGAACTGTTATAATCCAACAGTCTGTGCAGAGGATATATATGAGGATAATAGTGCAAATAACTCCTGGAAGAAAAGAGAAGAGAAGAGAGAATTAATCCAGGTCAGAAATTTCATATTTCCTCAAAGCAAAACAGGAGGTCCTTCTTTCAGGTTGCAGCAGCTGCAAGTTCTCAGCACAGCTTCTGTCTTCCTGCTTGGGTGGGGAGGGTTGGACTAGAAGACCTCCAAGGTCCCTTCCAACTTTGTTATTCTATTCTATTCTATTCTATTCTATTCTATATCCCATCCCATTATTCTATTCTATTCTGTTCTGTTCTATTCTGTTCTGTTCTATTCTATATCCCATCCCATTATTCTATTCTATTCTATTCTATATCCCATTCCATTATTCTGTTCTGTTCTATTCTATTCTATTCTATTCTATTCTATTCTATTCTATTCTATTCTATTCTATTCTATTCTATTCTATATCCCATTCCATTATTCCTGTTCTATTCTATTCTATTCTATTCTGTTCTGTTCTGTTCTGTTCTATATCCCATCCCATTATTCTATTCTATTCTATTCTATTCTATTCTATTCTATTCTATTCTATTCTATTCTATTCTATTCTATTCTATTCTATATCCCATCCCATTATTCTATTCTATTCTATTCTATTCTATTCTATTCTATTCTATTCTATTCTATTCTATTCTATTCTATTCTATTCTATGCACGCGCATGTGTAAAATTCTTCCCCCTCCCTTTCCCTCCGGTCCGTCAGCTGAGGAAGGTTGGTGACCTCTGCTTTAGGCATTCCCAGAGCAAGGAAATGGATTAAGTCTCATCTGAATGCAGATCAAGTGTTGGTGAGTATCTTGGGTGCATAACTCTGTAACTGACTTAACCGGGACCTGGTATGACACCCCCCCACGTGGTTTGCAATTGCCTGCCCCCGGTCTAGCCTACAACCTTGGTATTACCTGGTGGTCTCCTCTCCAGAATTAAACAGACCCACTCATTATTATTTTTTGGGGGAAAAAGGTTCCAAGTTTCTCCCCCCCCCCTTATAAAAACTTGGAGGAACCTCGAAGGACTATCCTACTATCTAACACAGGTAGTCCTCAATTTAGAACCACACATTTAGTGGCCGTTCAAAGTTACGACGGCACTGGGGAAAAAAAGTGACTTACGATGACCGTTTTTCACACCGACCGACCGTTGCAGCATCTCCACGGTCACATGATCAAAATTCGGACGCTTTGTACTTATGACGGGTTGCGGTGTTCCGGGGGGGGGATCACGTGATCCCCCCTTCTGGGACCTTCCGACAAGTCAAGTCAACAGGGAAGCCAGCTTCGCTGAATAACCGTGTGACTGGCTTCCCTTAACAACGGCGGCCAGGAAGGTCGTAAAATGGGGCAAACGGAAAGGCTGGGAAACGGCACAAGTTGAAAGGCTGGAAAATGGGGCGAACTGGAAGGCTGTAAAATGGGGCAACTTGTAAAGTTGGGCTCAGCTGTGGTCGTAAGTCGAGGACGACCTGTAATTAATTAATCCCCTTGATGAACCTTGTCCTAAAGGAATAACAAAAGTGCCACGCTCAGCGGAAGGTTAAGGGAAAATGATCCCAAACTCCCATTGGCAAGCCGGGAGCCTCCCACCTGGGGAACAATTAAGATGTTGAGAGGCTGATCATTCAAAAGCTACCTGAGCTGCGAAGGGGAGGAATTCCCTTAAAATTCCTCTGCAATTTAATTGTACTTTGTCCCTGAAGGGGGAGAAGAAAAAAAAAAACCACCCTTGTAGCAATAAACATGTTTACTCGCCCAGAGATTCTGAGGCTGGCGGTGGATACAGAAGACTGGCAGAGCCAGGAACGCCAGTTTAGTCCTTGAATAACAGCCACTCGCTTAGTGACGGTTTGAAATTACAATGGCACTGAAAAAAAGGGGACTTAGGACTGTTTTTCACACTTAACGACCGTTACGGCAACCCTACAAGCCACGTGATCCAAATTCAGACGCTTTGGCAACTGGCATGTAGAGATTGGACAACCATTTGTCTGAAATGGTATAGGGTTTCCTGCCTGAGCAGGGGGTTGGACTAGATGACCTCTGAGGTCCCTTCCAACTTTGTCTATTCTATTCTATTCTATTCTATTCTATTCTGTATTTCTATTCTACTCTGTAATTCTATTCCATTCCATATTTTCTATTCTATTCTATTCTATTCTATTCTATTCTATTCTATTCTGTATTTCTGTTCTATTCTATTCTGTAATTCTATTCTATTCCATTCCATTCCATATTTTCTATTCTATTCTATTCTATTCTATTCTATTCTATTCTATTCTATTCTATTCTATTCTATTCTAAATTCCACATTAACATGCCATGAGCAAGTTATCTCAAACCTGCAAATCCGAACAGTTGCACCTTGGCATAGAATTCTTATTTTCTGAACAATTTAAATGTGTATCTTCTCTATCTTGGGGAAGAGATCCAATTTAGAAATAAGGGAGAAATTTCCTGACAGTGAGAACAATTAACTAGTGGAACTCCTTGCCTCCACAAGTGGTGCTTTCAGGCAGAGCGGGGGAGCGTGGCCCATTGGGTGGGCATGGCCGCTGGCTGGGTACGGCTGTGGTGATCATAGCTGTGGTGGTCACGGCAGACTGGGTGGCCGTGGCCGGGGTGCGTGGGTGGGCCGGGACAAGGCTGGCGGGGACTAGTCCCTCACCATCTCTGGGCCATCCCCAGGGGGCCAGTACCGCTTGCTTGCTCACTTCCTGCCCCACTGCTTCAAATTCCACGTGCTCGCTACTCTGGCGAACTAGGCTGGGGCGACAGCGTGCGTGCCCACAGAGAGGGCTCTGAGTGCCGCCTCTGGCACACGTGCCATAGGTTCGCCACCACTGGAATAGGGTTTCCTGTCTGAGCAGGGGGTTGGACTAGAACAGTGGTTCTCAAACTTTTTAATGCCGCGACCCCCAACCGGTCGTAAGTCGAGGACTACTCAACCGGTCGTAAGTCGAGGACTACTCAGCTGGTGCAGCACCGTTTGCAGAATGGGACTTTTGGTGGGCTCAGCAGGGCAGAGACAGCCTGGACAATTCCTATTGGCTTTTGAAAACCAATAGAATTAGACTCTATTCAAGAGAGTCTATTCTATTGGCTTTCAAAAGCCAACAGAATAAAAGGGAGGAGCACAGCTAAGGAAAAGGGGGAAAAAATGGCGGACTGCGTTGTTTGGCGACCCCCGTGAAATGGTCGTTCGACCCCAAATGGGGTCCCGGCCCACAGGTTGAGAACCACTGGACTAGAAACTAGAATATTCTATTATCCTGATTCTTTCGGCCGTGCCACGTTCTAATGATATGCCACACAAGCAATATCCAGGGTTGCCTTCCCATGGTTTGTAAAATGGGCCATGACTAATTTAACCATCCTCTCTGCCAAGGGTTTGCTTGCCCAAGTAAACAGAAGAGAAGAAAAGAGAAGCGTATTCTGGGTCATTTACCAAGGGCAGGGCAACCTAAGCTTGCCAAAGGAATGGGTGGCACTAACAAACACCCTGCCCTCCCCCAAGGAGGGATGTACTTTAACTCCCACAATTCTCCAGGCAAAGAACGCACCAGCTGGGAATTATAGCACAGGACCTCTGCAAGGCACCTCGTTAAAAATATATATGTGTATACAAGGGAAGGTGACTCGCTATTAGAATAGAATAGAGCTGGAAGGGACCTTGGAGGTCTTCTAGTTCAGCCCCCTGCTTAAGCAGGAGAACCTATATCATCTCAGACAGGTGAATGTCCAGTCTCTTCTTAAAAATCTCCAGTGATGGAGCGCCCACGATTTCTGGGGGCAAGCTGTTCCACTGGTTGATTGTCCTCTCTGTCAGGAAGTTTCTCCTTAATTCCAGGTTGCTTCTCTCTTTGTTCAGTTTCCAACCATTGTTTCTCGTCCTTCCCTCTGGTGTTCTGGTGAACAACCTGGCCCCTCTTCTTTGTGGCAGCCCCCCCAAATACTGGAACATTGCTATCATGTCTCCCCTCTTTCTTCTTTTCTTTAGACTAGCCAAACCCAAGTCCGTTCTTCGTATGTTTTAGTCTCCCAGCCTTGCATCATCTTAGTTGCTCTTCTCTGAACTTTTTCCAAACTCTCAACATCTTTTTTGTGACAAGGTGACCAAAATAAGCAATCTTTTCAGACGTGAGCCAGGAATAAGGAGAGTAGGCAATTCTTGGCCCAGCGATCTAGACCCTCCCCTTACTCACAGTCCACGTGCCTACAGGTGCAATTCACCAAGTGGACCAGTTTAACAAACCACAACTGGCTCACCTACTATGGGTTGGACTAGAAGACCTCCACTGTCCCTTCCAACTCTGTTATTCTATTCTATGTCTCCAAGCAAAGAAACCCTATAATGTGGGGGTCTTCAAACCTTGTATACTTTCAAAAGGAAAAGTGGCACAAACTGAGATTTTTGTTATCCATGGAGCAGGGGTAGGCAACCTTGGCTCTTTTATGACTCGTGGACTTCAACTCCCAGAATTCCTGAGCCAGCCATGCTGAGGGGAAAGGGAAAAGTTTCCAAGCTGAGCCATGCTGGCTCAGGAATTCTGGGAGTTGAAGTCCCCAAGTCATGAAGGGGCCACAGTTCCCCCATGCTGGCTCAAGAATTCTGGGAGTTGAAGTCCACGAGTCATAAAGGGGCCCTGGTTCCCCCATACTGGCTCAGGAATTCTGGGAGTTGAAGTCCACGAGTCATAAAGGGGCCCTGGTTCCCCCATACTGGCTCAGGAATTCTGGGAGTTGAAGTCCACGAGTCATGAAGGGACCATAGTTCCCCCATGCTGGCTCAAGAATTCTGGGAGTTGAAGTCCACGAGTCATAAAAGAGCCAAGGTTGCCTATCCCTGGTCTATGGAGATCCTCTGTCATCCAGATCCTGGTTGTCCCAAAGGTGCTTTTTCACGAGGCAACTGGACTTTCTTTGTTTCTGAATAACAATAATAAAGTTGGATGGGATCTTGGAGGTCATCTAGTCCAACGACTTTCTTTGAAGACGTTTCGCCTTTCATCCAAGAAGCTTCTCCAGCTTCTGCTTCTTCAGCTCTGAAGAAAAGTCTTGAGATGAGAAGCGAAACGTCTTCAAAGAAAAACAAAGGAAGTCCAGTTGCCTCGTGAAAACGCACCTTTGGGACATGGAGTGAAAAACACCACACAGGGCATTAAGCCAGATTTTCGCAAACAAGTTGGACGCCTGCAGCAAATCCATTTGTTCCAAGTAGGGGTGGATCCCTAACCCCCCCTTCCATCCCCCACAAAATGGCCTTGACAAGTCACGGTTACACTCATATTTTGGATCACGGGGTAGATAAAACTTGGGACTGGTGTCCAGGTCCTTTGAACTCGGGACAGGCATCCCATTCCTTTTTTACCGTGGAAATCCTGGATTATTATTCAGGGTTTAGGTAAAGCTGAATAAGAAAAAGGAATCTGAATTTAGGAAGAAAGAATTAGAACAGAGCTGGAAGGGACCTTGGGGGTCTTCCAGTCCAGGCCCCTGCTCAAGCAGGAGACCCTATATCAATGGTTCTCAACCTGTGGGTCAGGACCCCATTTGGGGTCGAACGACCATTTTACGGGGGTCGCCAAACAACGCAGTCCGCCATTTTCCCCCCCCTTTTCCTTAGCTGTGCTACTCCCTTTTATTCTATTGGCTTTTGAAAGCCAATAGAATAGACTCTCTTGAATAGAGTCTAATTCTATTGGCTTTCCCAAGCCAATAGGAATTGTCCAGGCTGTCTCTGCCCTGCTGAGCCCGCCAAAAGTCCCATTCTGCAAACGGTGCTGCACCAGTTGAGTAGTCCTCGACTTACGACCGGTTGAGTAGTCCTCCACTTACGACCGGTTGGGGGTCGCGGCATTAAAAAGGTTGAGAACCACTGCTATATATGATTCTGGACAAGTGTAGTATTTTAGACAAGTGGCTGTCCAGTCTCTTCTTAAAAATCTCCACTGATGGAGCACCCACAACTTCTGGAGGCCAGCTGTTCCACTGGCTAATTGTTCTAACTGTCAGGAAGTTTCTCCTTAGTTCCAGGTTGCTTCTCTCCTTGATTAGTTTCCATCCGTTGCTTCTTGTCCTGCCTTCAGGGGCTTTGGAAAATAAGTTGCCCCCCCTCTTCTTTGTGGCAGTCCCTCAAATACTGGAATACTGCTATCATGTCCCCCCTCGTCCTTCTCTTCGTTAAACTAGACATACCCAATTCCAGCAACCGTTGTTCACATGTTTTAGTCTCCAGATCTTTAATCATCTTAGTTGCTCTTCTTTGCACTTTTTTTTTGTCCCAAAGTCTCAACATCTTTTTTGTAATGTGGTGACCAAAACTGAATTAGAACTCCATGTGTTTCATTTTTATCAACAAACGGTATACATTCAATGGTATAGAAATGGTATAGGGTCTCCTGCTTGAGCAAGGGGTTGGACTAGATGACCTACAAGGTCCCTTCCAACTCTTTGTTATTCTGAAATATCCATTTCTGCCTTGACTGTTCATCTGTCTCTTCGATGCTCTGAGCTTCGTTTTGCGGGCAACGTTTGTACACCTTAATGCCAAATAGTCCTTGATTGACAAAAACATTCACTTAGTGTCCGTTTGAAGTTACAACAGCACCGGAAAAAGTGACTTATGACCGTTTTTCACACTTGTGACCGTTGCAGCGTCCCCGTGGTCACGTGATCAGAATTCAGACGCTTGGCAACTGACTCGTGTTTATGACGGTCGCAGGGTCCCGGGGTCACGTGACCCCCTTTTGCCCCTTTCTGACGAGCGAAGTCAAGGGGGGGGGAGGCAGATTCACTCAACAACCGTGTTCCTCACTTAACAACTGCAGTGATTCCCTTAACAACTGTGGCAAGGAAGGTCGTAAAATGGAGCAAATCTCTCTTAACCACAGTCTTGCTTCGCTACAGAACTTAGGGGCTTGATTGTGGTCGTAACGTGAGGCCTAGGTCAACGCTGCTAACATCGGGATGTTCTTGCTTTGGCAACATATGGAGATGCAGCCATTTTCCTTCTTATGTTTTACTCTTAGAATTAGAGTTAGAATTAGAGGATACTGGGGGGGGGGAGGAATGTGCCTGGGAGTTTAGTTAGACACAACAATATCGTAACTAGTGTGAGAACCAAGGTTTTTTGAAATAAGAGAGGATAAGAAATGGCGGGCTGGAGAACTGGAGAGAAAGCCCGCATTTCAAGCTAATTGGGGAATGTGATTTATGACAGTTAATTGGAGGAGGGAATTGTGCTTTGATACTATGTGCTCAGGGGAGGGGAATTCAGATTTTGGCTTTGCCTATGTACCTGCCGATGCTATGCTATTCAAATAAGGATTCTTTAAGGTAAACAAGTTGTTCGAAGAGTTTCATCTGTCGGAACCATGACAGCCTATCTGTATGCTTCAGCTTTCTTTTTTCTTTTTCTAGCTTAGCGTATCGCAGGGTCGTTAACTGAATCTGGCTTTCCCATTAACTTTTGCTTGTCATAAGGTCACAAAAAGGAATCACGTGATACTGGGGGACACTGCAACCGTCATAAATATGAGCTAATTGCCAAACCTCTGGATTTTGATCACGTGACCATGGGGATGCTGCAACGGTCGTAAGTGTGGAAAACGTTCATACGTCACTTTTTCAATGTCGTTGTAACTTTAAACGGTCGTTAAACGAATTATAGTAAAGTCGAGGACTTAATTTTGAGGAAGCTGCTGGGTCTTAGATTTCAATCCAGTTGTCTAAACACGGCCCCTGTATTTCACCTAGGCCAGGTGTAGGCAACCTTGGTTCTTTTATGACTCGTGGACTTCAACCCCCAGAATTCCTGAGCCAGCATGAGGGAAACTTTGGCCCCTTCAAGACTTGTGAACTTCAACTCCCAGAATTCCTCAGCCAGCATGAGGGAATTATGGCCCCTTCATGACTTGTGGACTTCAACTCCCAGAATTCCTCAGCCAGCATGAGGGAATTATGGCCCCTTCATGACTTGTGGACTTCAACTCCCAGAATTCCTCAGCCAGTCATGCTGAGGGGAAAGGGAGGTTTCCAAGCTGAGCCATGCTGGCTCAGGAATTCTGGGAGTTGAAGTCCACGAGTCATTAAAGGGCTAAGATTGCCTACTCCTGACATAGGGCTAGGCAACCAAGATCAAAGTAGATAGAGTCTCTCTTGAAGGCAGCTTTTAGTGATCCATGCATCCCTCTCTCCCAATAGTAGCACCCCAAAAGTCTCAAGTGTTTGAGACAGGACGACTTCCTTACCCATCATAAGGAACGAGATCACCCATTGCAGCACTGAAATTATCTGCAGCTGCTTCTCCACTTTGGACTTCGACAGCCAAGAGAGATCCTGAAGGGCTGATAATATGCTGGAACCGGTCCCTGAAAGGAGAAAAGGAAGAGAATTTGGTCTATGGAACGATTTTCAAAGGCTTCCCCAACCGATTCCTTCCAGATGCTTTGAATGCGACTCTCCGCATTCCCTGTTAATTAATTCCCTACTAACCATTAAGTATCCATTCTCTACTAACCATTAGGTAGTCATTCCCTACTAACCATTAAATATTTATTCCCTGCTAACTATTAAGTATTCATTCCCTGTTAACCATTAAATATTTATTCCCTGCTAACCATTAAGTATCCATTCCCTACTAACCATTAGGTATTCATTCCCTACTAACCATTAAGTATCCATTCTCTACTAACCATTAGGTAGTCATTCCCTACTAACCATTAAATATTTATTCCCTGCTAACTATTAAGTATTAATTCCCTGCTAACTATTAAGTATTAATTCCCTGCTAACCATTAAGTATTTATTCCCTGCTAACCATTAAATATCCATTCTCTACTAACCATTAGGTATCCATTCTCTACTAACCATTAGGTATTCATTCCCTACTAACCATTAAGTATTCATTCTCTACTAACCATTAAGTATTCATTCCCTACTAACTATTAAGTATTCATTCCCTGTTAACCATTAAATATTTATTCCCTGCTAACCATTAGGTATTCATTCTCTACTAACCATTAAGTATTCTTTCCCTACTAACCATTAAGTATTCATTCTCTACTAACCATTAAGTATTCATTCCCTACTAACCATTAAGTATTCATTCCCTACTAACCATTAAATATCCATTCTCTACTAACCATTAGGTAGTCATTCCCTACTAACCATTAAATATTTATTCCCTGCTAACCATTAAGTATCCATTCCCTACTAACCATTAAGTATCCATTCTCTACTAACCATTAAGTATCCATTCTCTACTAACCATTAAGTATCCATTCTCTACTAACCATTAAGTATTCATTCCCTACTAACCATTAAGTATTCATTCCCTACTAACCATTAAATATCCATTCTCTACTAACCATTAAGTATTCATTCCCTGCTAACCATTAGGTATCCATTCTCTACTAACCATTAAGTATTCATTCCCTACTAACCATTAAGTATCCATTCTCTACTAACCATTAAGTATTCATTCTCTACTAACCATTAGGTATCCATTCTCTACTAACCATTAAGTATCCATTCTCTACTAACCATTAAGTATTCATTCCCTACTAACCATTAAGTATTCATTCCCTACTAACCATTAAGTATTCTTTCCCTACTAACCATTAAGTATTCATTCCCTACTAACCATTAAGTATTCATTCCCTACTAACCATTAAGTATTCATTCTCTACTAACCATTAAGTATTCATTCCCTACTAACCATTAGGTATTCATTCCCTACTAACCATTAGGTATTCATTCCCTACTAACCATTAGGTATTCATTCCCTACTAACCATTAAATATCCATTCTCTACTAACCATTAAGTATCCATTCCCTACTAACCATTAAGTATCCATTCTCTACTAACCATTAAGTATCCATTCTCTACTAACCATTAAGTATCCATTCTCTACTAACCATTAAGTATTCATTCCTACTAACCATTAAGTATTCATTCCCTACTAACCATTAAGTATCCATTCTCTACTAACCATTAAGTATTCATTCCCTTCTAACCATTAAGCATGCCTGGCTGAGGAATTTTGGGAGTTGAAGTCCACGTCATAAAAGGGCCGAGTTTGAAGACCCCTGCTCTAGACTGACCCAATTCATGCAAACTTTCAACAACAATCCAACCAGCCCCAAACATCCTCTATACCAAAAAAAAAAAAAAAGTCTCAAATCCTACTCAATTTCAGTCATTATCGTTTCTGAGACAAGGCCCAAGCCTTGCTGGATTTTCAGCCCACATTAACTTGGGAGATCAGCAGAGTTCTTTAAGAAGAGCCAGCAAAAATTCACAGGGCGTTAAGTTGGGGATAAACTTGCCACATCTACACAGTCCTACAAAGTACACAAAATCAATGGAATGGGTTGCCTTCAGACATTGTGGGTGATCCATCAGTGGACGTTTTTAAGAAGAGACTGGACAGCCATTTGTCTGAAATGGTATAGGATCACCTGCTTGAGCAAGGGGTTGGTCTAGAAGACCTCCAAGGTTCTTTGCAACCCTGATATTCTATACTTTTCACCCGGTTTGGTCAAGTTGAGTGAAGACAGTGAAACATACAACAGAGCAAGAAACATACAACCTAAGGATCGGAAGGGAGCACAGAGGTCATCTAGTCTAACCCTTTCCCACCTCAGAAATCTACTTCTATACTTAAACCAGTTGTGATGCTGGCTCAGTTTAGATCAGGGGTCCTCACTCGGCCCTTTTATGACTTATGGACTTCAACTCCCAGAATTCCTCAGCCAGTGTGCCTGGCTGAGGAATTCTGGGAGTTGAAGTCCATGAGTCATAAAAGGGCCGAGTTTGAAGACCTCTGGTTTAGATATAACCACTACTCTATGGTTAAAAGCTGCAGGAGCAGGGAAACTCAGGTCCTCCAGAAGATGCTGAACTACAATTCCCAGTATGCCCCCTATTCACCATATTGGTTGAGATTGCTGGAGATTGAAGTTTTCAGAAATGTCACTTTCAGGATTTCAGTTTTTCCAACATTTCAAGCCATAAACCAGGGTTTCTCAGTCTAGGCCAGTAAGATGTGTGGGCTTCAACTCCCAGAATTTAGCTGTGCTGGTTGGGGCATTCTGGGAGTCAAAGTCCCCACATCTTAAAGGGGCTAAGACTGAGAAACACTACCCTAGATTGTCGGCGGTCGCAACCTTGATAGCCACAAAGCACAACCTCAAATCCTGACTTTAAACTGTCTTAAACTGTCTTAGAGGCAGTATGGTCTAGTGCAGCGGTTCTCAACCTGTGGGTCGGGACCCCATTTGGGGTCGAACGACCATTTCACGGGGGTCGCCAAACAACTCAATCCGCCATTTTTTCCCCCTTTTCCTTAGCTGTGCTACTCCCTTTTATTCTATTGGCTTTTGAAAGCCAATAGAATAGACTCTCTTGAATAGAGTCTAATTCTATTGGCTTTCAAAAGCCAATAGGAATTGTCCAGGCTGTCTCTGCCCTGCTGAGCCCGCCAAAAGTCCCAGTCTGCAAACGGTGCTGCAAGTTGTCTGCGGCGAAGGCGAGCTGTCTGGAAGCTTCCACCCCTCCCTGCTGAGCAACTACTAAAAATGTAAGGAAAAGAGGGCCAGGGGTGGGAGGTGGGAGGCCGGCGGGCGCAGGGAGGGTTGCTGGCATGCATGGGCCCGGCAGGTGCCTTACCTCCCTTGGGCTGGGCCAGCTGGTGGCCCAGCCGGTGGTCGGCCTGCGCCATTTCTGCCGCTTGCCAGCTACACCTCGGCCAGCGCAGGGGGCGGCACCACGCATGTGCGGCGCTCCCGGGCAGGGAAAGTCCTCGACTTACGACTGGTTGGGTAGTCCTCGACTTACGACTGGTTGGGTAGTCCTCAACTTACGACCGGTTGGGGGTCGCGGCATTAAAAAGGTTGAGAACCACTGGTCTATTGGCTAAGGCACCAGCCTAGAAAGCCGGAGATGGTGAGTTCTAGTCCCACTTTAGCCATGAAAGTCAGATGGGTGACTTTAAGCCAATCACCAGGAGACGGTGAGTTCTAGTCCCACCTCAGCCATGAAAATCAGATGGGTGACTTTGGGCCAATCACCAGGAGACGGTGAGTTTTAGTCCCACCTCAGCCATGAAAATCAGAAGGGTGACTTTGAACCAATCACCAGGAGACAGTGAGTTCTAGTCTCACTTTAGCCATGAAAGTCAGATGGGTGACTTTGAGCCAATTATCAGGAGACGGTGAGTTTTAGTCCCACCTCAGCCATGAAAATCAGAAGGGTGACTTTGAGTCAATCACCAGGAGACGGTGAGTTCTAGTCCCACCTCAGCCATGAAAGCCAGCTGGGTGTCTTTGAGGCAATCACCAAGAGACGGTGAGTTCTAGTTCTGCCTTCGAACATGAAATCCGGCTGGGTGACTGTTCAGCCCAGCCCATCACACAGAGTTGTTGCAGAGAAAATAAGAGGAGGAAGGAATATTAGGTGTGTTCGCCACCTTGACTTATTTACAAACAAAAATAAAGACGGGATAAAAAACAGCTAACTGAAGAATGTTGCCAATCCCCTGTGCCAATCATGCTCGCCCTGAAAGTCCCAACTGGCTGGGAATCCTGAGAGTCGTTGTCCCTGCATCCCTGCAAGGCGCTGGATTCAGAAAGCTGGGTTGTAGATCTGCAATCAGCTTGGGAAGCAACTGGGTTGTGTAGGGATTCCTGTTTTTTTGCTTCTCTCTTATATTTCTGTGCGGAGACAGCCGTGCTCCTTCTTCATCCTTTTTTTCATTGGCAGGGCTGGGTTTAATCATCCCTGCATTCTTGATCTCCACGAATCATCCAGCGAGGCAGGTTGGCTTGGAAACCGCCAAGGTTAAAAATAATCTTTGGAAAATTGGGTGTGTGTGGTTTTTTTTAAACTGTATGGAGCTGAGATAACAGCAGCAAAGCAGGCTGGAGGTGAACGATGGTGGCCAATTGTGTTGCCCTGGAGATAAGACTGAAATCAGAGATTGCAACACAGCCACAGTTTCTCTTCTTCTGGATTCAGAGTGCAGAGTAACAGAGCTGGAAGGGACCTTGGAGGTCTTCTAGTCCAGCAACCCTGCTCAAGCAGGAGAACCTACTGTATACCATTTCAGACAAGTGACTGTCTACTAGTCCAGGGGTGGGCAACCTTGGCTCTTTTATGACTCATGGACTCGTGCTAAGGTTATCTACCCCTGGTCTAGTCTCTTCTTTAAAACCTCCAGTGATGGAGCGCCCACAATGTCTGGAGGCAAGTGATTCTACTGGTTAGCTGTCATCACTGTGAGGAAGTTTCTCCTTAATTCCAGGTTGCTTCTCTCTTTGATCAGTTTCCAACCATTGCTTTCTTGTCTTGCCTTCTGGAGCTTTGAGGAATAAGTTGACCCCCCCCCTCTACCTTATGGCAGCCCCTCAAATATTGGAAGACTGCTATCATGTCTCCCATAGTCCTTCTTTTCATTAAACTAGACAGACCCAATTCTGCAACCGTCCATCATATGTTTTAGCCTTTAATCCCCAAGTCTTCTTTGTTGCTCTTCTCTGCACTCTTTCTAGAGCCTCAGCATCTTTTTCATATTGTGGTGATCCTATTCCAACCACATCACATCACCATCTCCAATACGCCAGCTGTGGACTCCAGGGTTATCCGCAGATTCCTCCTTGGACACCCCAGTTTTTAGTTTGGTACAACGGGTTTTAACTTTTAAACACAATTGCAAATGATTTTTTCAGACCAGGAAGTCAAACACCGGCCTTTAAGTTAAGTATGTCCTTGCTGAAGTTGGTAGGTGAAAAATATAAAGGGGAGAGTTGCTTATTTTTTCAGGAGCGAAAGAAAGAAAGAAAGAAAGAAAGAAAGAAAGAAAGAAAGAAAGAAAGAAAGAAAGAAAGAAAGAAAGAAAGAAAGAAAGAGATAAGCAGGTTATTGTTGATCAACATTCAATAAGGAGTTTCATCAAGATGATGCTATAGTTCAGGGGTTTTCAAACTTGGCCCTTTTATGACGTGGACCAACTCCCAGAATTCCTGAGCCAGCATGGCAGAACTATGGCCCCTTCATGACTTGAGGACTTCAACTCCCAGAATTCCTTAGCCAGCATGGGGGAACTATGTCCGCTTCATGACTTGTGGACTTCAACTCCCAGAATTCCTCAGCCAGCATGGGGGAAATTATGGCCCCCTCATGACTTGTGGACTTCAACTCCCAGAATTCCTGAGCCAGCATGGGGGAACTATGGCCCCTTCATGACTTGTGGACTTCAACTCCCAGAATTCCTCAGCCAGCATGGGGGAACTATGGCCCCTTCATGACTTGTGGACTTCAACTCCCAGAATTCCTGAGCCAGCATGGGGGAACTACGACCCCCTTCATGACTCATGGACTTCAACTCCCAGCATTCCTCAGCCAGCGTGCTTGACTGAGGAATTCTGGAAGTTGAAGTCTACAAGTCATAAAAGGGCCAAGTTTGAAGACCCCTGCTGTAGCTTGATGTGTTTTGAGGGAGCAAACTTTTCTTCTTTCCTTTTTTAGTTATTTACTGTATCCCATACTGAGGAATTCTGGGAATTGAAATCCACATGTCTTAAAGGTATAAAAGCCAAGAAACACTGATTTAAGGACTGAATCAACCAACTGTTTGAACTGGAAGCTGACTGAGGACCAATTCAACACCTTTAATACAGGTGTTCAGGTAGTCCTCATCTTACAACTGAGCATTCGAAGTTACAACAGCACTGAAAGAAGTGACTTATGACCGTTCTCAATATTTATAACCATTGCCAGGTGATCAAAATTCAGCTGTTTGGCACCTGGCTCCTATTTATGACAGTCGCAGTGTTCCCGGGATCCTGTGATCCCCTTTTGCGACCTACTGACAAGCAAAGTCAATGGGGAAGCCAGATTCACTTAACAACCGTGTTACTAACTGAACAACTGCAGTGATTCGCTTAGCAACTGTGGCAACAAAGGTCGTAACATGGGGCAAAACTCACTTAACAACTGTCTCACTTAGCAACGGAAATTTAGGGCTCAGCTGGGATTGAGGATTTCCTGTAATTCCACATTGATGCGATTCCTACCAACTGCAATCAATCAATCAGAATAGAGCTGGAAGGGATCTTGGAGGTCTTCTAGTCCAACCCCCTGCTCAAGCGGGAGACCGTATGCCATTTCAGACTGGTGGCTGTCCAGTCTTTTCTTAAAAACCTCCAGTGATGGAGCACCCACCACTTCTGGAGGCAAGCAGTTCCACTGGCTAATTGTTCTCACTGTTAGGAAGTTTCTCCTTAATTCCAGGTTGCTTCTCTCCTTGATTAGTCTCCATCCACTGTTTCTTGTCCTGCCTACAGGTGTTTTGGAAAATAAGTTGACACCCCCCCCCTCTTTATGGCAACCACTTGTGCGAAGTCAGCCCCCCAGAGAAGGAAATATTAAAAGGGCAAAATATTATATTTCCTCAAAGGATCTTAAAGAGGCAGAAAAGCATGCCCAGTTTTTCTTAATAGCCCCAGGTCTCCCTCCCCCAAGCAGGAACCAGCTCTGTAGAAATGCAGAAGTAATAATCCATTCAGGAAGGTTGGAGCCCTCCAGCTAGAAGCTTAGGAAGACAAAGAGACCTAAAATCTACATCCCCCACCCAAACTCTTAAGAAAGGACATAAAAGGATTAATCCACAGATGCCAAAGGGCACACTCAGACTCAGGTCAAAGTTCATGCCACAGGAAATAGCCTCAAACAGGAACAGGAAACAACTCCAAACAAAAGGCTCCAGCTATAGCCTAGATCAGTGTTTCTTCATTTGGGCAACGTTGAGACAGGAGGACTTCAATTCCCAGAATTCCCCAGCCAGCCTTGCTGGCTGGGGAATTCTGGGAGTTGAAGTCCGCCTATTTTAAAATTGGCCAAGGTTAGAAAAACACCGGCTTAAGGTGTTGGGCTGCCATTGGGAATAACTCCCTTCTGACTTTAGATCACTTCTCTGTCCCTTCAATCTGTCCTACCTCCAAGGGCTGTCGTGCTGAGGGAGAAAATTAACAATAAGGACTGTTAGAAACATAGGAAACTGTTGGCAGAAAAAGAGTTATCTGGTGCCCATTGGATCTAGCATTTGAGTTTATTTGTTTCTTCCTTCCTTCCTTCCTTCCTTCCTTCCTTTCTTCCTTCCTTCTCCCTCCTCCCTCCTCCTTCCCTTCCTTCTTTCCTTCTTTCTTTCTTTCTTTCTTTTTTCTTTCTTCCTTCCTTCTCCCTCCTCCCTCCCTCCCTTCTCCCTCCCTCCCTCCTTCCTTCCTTCCTTCCTTCCTTCCCTCCTTCTTTCTTTCTTTCTTTCTTTCTTTCTTTATTTATTTATTTATTTATTTATTTAAAATTTCTGTCGGAAGACAGCCATGTATTTGCGCCAAGGATTATTAAACTCAGGTTATGTACATCACCTTGAGGAAATGATAGGATATGTCCCGAAGGCATAAATACATAAATTGGCATAACTTGTGTGAGTGAAGGATAGCAATTCTCAAAGCATTATAACTTTAAAACCTGTTTAAGCGACGGGCTCTCTTACGTTAAGTAGGGACAGAAAGTTTCCTGAGCTACCTGTTGAAAACGAAGGGGACTGATTGATTTCTCCAAAATGCACATCAAGACAGTGGCATGTTGTTAGTGGCTCATTCCTTGAAAAAAAAAAAAAAACCTTGCAGAGCAAGCTCACTGGAATAGCGCTTGCTAAAAATAAGATTTTTATTCCCTGGAGCTCCAGGAGACATGACTCTTAACACTTGAAACCTTTTTCCCGCGGGCTGGAATATTTTGAAAATTAAGATTTAAAGGTGGAGACAAAGATGCTTTTTCACAAGCCAACTGGACTTTCTTGTTTTTCTTTGGAGACGTTTCGCTTCTCGTTCAAGAAGCTTCTTCAGAGTTGGTCATTAAAGAATTGGCAGGGACCCTGGAGGTCATCCAGTCCAACCCCCTGCTCAGGCAGGAAATCCTATACCATGTCAGACAAATGGCTATCCAACCTCTTCTTGAAAATTTCCAGTGTTGGAGCATTCGCAACTTCTGGAGGCAGGTTGTTCCTCTGGTTAATTGTTCCAACAGTCGGGAAATTCCTCCTTAGTTCCAGGTTGCTTTTCTCCTTGATTAGTTTCCCTCCGTTGCTTCTTGTCCTGCCTTCTTCAAGTGCTTTGGAGAATAGCTTGACTCCCTCTTCTTTGGGGCAGCCCCTCAAATATTGGAAGACTGCTCCCATGTCACCCCTAGTCCTTCTTTTCATTAAACTAGGCACGCCCAATTCCTGCAACCGTTCTTCATACGTCTATTGTGAAACACTAATTTCTTTGTGGCTGTGGTTTAATGTGCTGTGCAAATGCAGATCCCTTTCTTTGTTTGTGGTTGAGGCTAATTTCATTCGAAGGGTCCAGCGTGAGCAAAAACAATACCTTGGCAGCTGGGTCTGAAGAGTTCCAATAACAAACATTGCAGATTTCAGTTGCAGGACAGAATTTGGTGGAACACAACCGATAACCCATCAGAATAAATTGTACTTTAATCGGGATTGCTTCATTTTTCTTCGCTTCAGCCAAAGTTGCGCAGAGAGTCCAAACACGTGGCTTTGTGCCACCGGAGTGTTTTTCATGATAAATAAATACTGAACAACCCCAGCTGAGAATGAGATTTCATCAGCTCCTTGGATGTTTGCCCAAGAATCAGGTGGGAAATAAAATAAAGAGAGCTTTGCAGGTATTGGCGTTTATATGGGCCATAGGTGTCAAGAAGAGAGCAAAACACACACCTCCTGGCTAACAATAAGGAAATGGAGATTACATAAATCAACAGATAGGATTTGAGCGTGTTGAAGGAAAAGTCTTCATCATGGTTCAGTCCAAGCCGGGAATAAACAACATGGTGATTGCTTTAGATATAGCAGAACTTTGAAAATCGACTTTGCTTCCTTCTCACTTATTCCAAAGCAGGTCAGTTTTGAACTTCTTTCTCACCTTTTCCCGTTTTCTGGGGCTAAGCTCAAGTTTCACTAACGATTGCCCAACTATCTTCCCCCAATCTGCGTCCCCATTCCTTCCTCCCTAGTTAGAGAGCGGTTTTTCCAGATCTGGCAGAGCAATTAAGCCTCCTAAAGACAGTAGTCCTCAACTTATGACCACAATTGAGCCCAAACACTCCATTGCTAAATTAAATTCAGTGAATCTGGCTTCCCTTATTGACTTTGCTTGTCAGAAGGTCACAAAAGGGGGGATCACATGATCCCGGGAGACACCGCAACCGTCACAGGTACATGTCAGTTGCCAAGCCTCTGAATTTTGATCATGTGACCATAGGGGGGGTTCTGCAATGGTCATAAGCGTGAAAAACTTCATAAGTCACGTTTTCCAGCACTGTTGTAAATTTGAAGGGTCACTAAACAAACGGTTATAACTTGAGGACCTACCCCCCCCCTCCCAAACAACTCATCTGATGTCTGCTCTTCAAAAGAAATCAGACCAGGATTCCAAAACCTAGGATACTAAGCCTACCATTGCTTTGCTGCTGTTCTTCCTTCTGCCTCCCAAGGTTATTCTCACAGTCCATTAAACCTGATCTCACCTGCCTGTTTTATCTACCCATTCATCAACTTGTGAAGCCGCAGCAAATACTAACATGGATTGGAGAACTGCAGAAAAGCAAAAGGGGGGGGGAACCAGACACACAACAGTCAGGGCTTAAAACAAGGACACCAGTTCAATTAGGCATGACAGCTCGACCTAATTAAAATATATATATATCCCTAGGGTTAATGGAGCCAGGCTGTAACATCTAGAGAAATCTGCCAGGCAACTTTTAAGAAGCCAGATTAGCTTTCCTGTACAGTATTGAACATCAGGAATCTGGTAGGAACTTTGCAAGACGATCAGATGTTATTATTTATTTAGTTATTAAATTTGTTTACTCTCCGCCTTGCTGCAAGGCTATTTTGAACAGCTTGCAACATTAAAATAAGACCGTATGTCTATACACATATCTATAAATAGATGATAGATAGAGAGAGACAGATAGATAAAAGGAGAGAGAGAGAGATGATAAATGGATGGATGGATGGAGAGAGATAAGAGAAATAGAGATAGATAGATAGATAGATAGATAGATAGATAGATAGATAGATAGATAGATAGATAGGTGGGTGGGTGGGTGGGTGGGTGGGTGGGTGAGTGGGTGGGTGGGTGGATGGGTAGATGGATGGATGGATGGATGGATGGATGAAGAGAGATAAGAGAAATAGAGGATAGAGATAGATAGATAGATAGATAGATAGATAGATAGATAGATAGATAGATATAGATATAGAGAGATATAGATGATAAATGGATGGATGGAGAGAGAGAGAAGAAAGAGATGAGATAGATAGATAGATAGATAGATAGATAGATAGATAGATGATAGAGAAAGATAGAGATAGATAGACGTACGTGTATGTATGTGTGTGTGTATATATATATAGATATAGATATAGATATATAGATATATACATATATATATATAATCACAATAAAAATAATAAAACAATAAAAAGTTATAACTAAAAGACAAGAAGATAGGGAGTAGAAGGTATAGCAGGCGATTAAATTCTATTAAAAGGTAAAAGGTTTTTTGAAGCTGTAGTTCACCCCCCCCCAAAAAAAAATTATTCCTTTTTATAAAATGTTTAAGTTTGAAAAGATGCTATCAAACACCCAGATTCTTCACTACCTAGACCGAGCTGCCTAATACTTACCTTGCAATTAAGCCTAGCTCTCAAACAAAAAAGGATTTGTAAAATAGTCACTCTTATTATTTATTTATTCGATTTTTATCCCACCTTGATTACTTTAACTCAAGGCGGTAAACATATTTAAAGACTCCTTCCTCCTTTTTTTCCCCACAACAACCACCTTGCGAGGTGGGTTCGGCTGGCCCAAAGTCACCAGGGCTGCTTTCATGCCTAAGGTAGGATTAGAACTCACCGTCTCCTGGTGATTGGCTCAAAGTTACCCAACTGGCTTTCATGCCTAAGGCAGGACTAGAACTCAGTCTCCTTGTGTGATTGGCTCAAAGTACAGAGCCGGCTTTCATACCTAAGGCAAGACTAGAACTCACAGTCTCCTTGTGATTGGCTCAAAGTTACCCAACCAGCTTTCAAGCCAAAGGCGGGATTTGAAATTTCAGTCTCCTAGTGATTGGCCCAAAGTCACCCAACCAGCTTTCAAGCCAAAGGCAGGACTAGAACTCTCAGTCTCCTGGTGATTGGCCCCAAGTCACCCAGCTGGCTTTCATACCTAAGGCGGGACTAGAACGCTCAGCCTCCTTGTGATTGGCCCAAAGTCACCCAACCGGCTTTCATGCCTAAGGCAGGACTAGAATTCTCAGTCTCCTGGTGATTGCCCCAAAGTCACCCAGTTGGCTTTCATGGCTAAGGCAAGACTCGAACTCACCGTCTCCCGCTTTCTAGCCTGGTGCCTTAACCACTGCCCCAAACTGGCTCAAACACTAAACCAGTGATGGCAAATCTTTTAGCGACCGAGTGCTCAAAAACTGGCTCCGCCCCCGCTCCACCTCCTTGCTCCGCCCCCCCGCTCTGCCCGCCATCCCCCCGCCCCGTCTGCCCGCAGGGCCACTCACCACCTCCAGGGCCCGCCGCAGATCGCCCAGGCAGCCCAGCAGCGCTATGGCAGCCACGCCCTCTGCCCGCGCCCTGCAGCATCAACTGTGCATGATGGGGCGTGAGGGCAGAGTCTTGTCTACACTGCCTGGCTGCCATGTCCTTGGCTGCACTGCTCCGGGTGGGTCACCCTCGGGGGCGACTCTCCTCCAAGGGGGGCTGCTGGAGAGGAGGGGGTCGCAGGGGGAGGCAAGGCTGGGGCAACGGCACGGGTGCCCACAGAGAGGGCTCCGAGTGCCACCTCTGGCACCCGTGCCATAGGTTCGCCACCACTGCACTAAACTATCTAAATGAGGACATCATCTCCCCAGGTTAGTTCAACCAACAACGAATCAATGTTTGAGTGGAGGAGTCTGCAGGAAGAGCATTGCAAAGAAATGCAAAGAAGATTCACACACACCACACTACGGGTAGTTCCTGAGTCACAGCAGTTCATTTTGTGACCGTTCAAAGTTACAACGGCACTGAAAAAAGTGACCCGTCCCCACCTTCAGCGCTTGGAAACTGTCTCGTATTTATGACGGTCGCAGTGTCGCCTTTTGCGACCTTCTTGCCAACGGGGAAGCCTGGTTCACATTAACAACCGTGTCACTAGCGTCGCAGCTGCAGTGATCCGCTTAACAAGTGTGTGTGTGTGGGCACACGCAAGGTCGTAAAACGGGGCGAAATTCACTTAACGTTTCATTTAGCCACAAAAACCTGGGGATCCATTACGGTCGTAAGTCGAGGACTCCCTGTGTTTTGGCAGTTGGACACTCAAAAGGTCCTGCCGGGCCTGACCCTTCTCATGTGCTTGTGCAGCTAAAATGTTGCAGCTTGTGGATTTTGGCAGGCGGATCTTTGCTCTGACCTTGCAGAGGGATTAGAGGTAGAGTCCGAGGGAGTTTGGAGAATCTAAAGTTCACCCTTCCCTCAAATAACAACTAACAGGGTTTAAAAAGATCACGAAGATCAGATCGGTTAGAGCAGAAGACCAGATCTCTTTCTCTCCCTTTTGGAGGGTTCCTAGCAGAAACGGCTTCAAAGGTAGACTGCCTTAACACATGGAAGCTCCGCTGCGAGAGAGTTCGATGTCCAGAATTGGCACCTAGCAGCACCTGATCTGTTTGTCAACTTGGTTACAATCAAAAAGAAACGGAGCTCCTAAAATAGCTTTTTTGATAACCAGATTGGACAAGGGGTCTTCAAACATGGCCCCTTCATGACTTGTAGACTTCAACTCCCAGAATTCCTCAGCCAACATGGGGGAACAATGGCCCCTTCATGACTCGTGGACTTCAACAATCAGAAATCCTCAGTCAGCATGGAGGAACTATGGCCTCTTCATGACTCGTGGACTTCAACCCCCAGAATTCCTGAGCCAGCATGGGGGAATTATGGCCCCTTCATGACTTGGGGACTTCAACTCCCAGAATTCCTCAGCCAGCATGAGGGAACTATGGCCCCTGCATGACTTGTGGACTTCAACTCCCAGAATTCCTCAGCCAGCATGGGGCAACTATGGCCCCTGCATGACTTGTGGACTTCAACTCCCAGAATTCCTCAGCCAGCGTGCCTGGCTGAGGAATTCTGGGAGTTGGTCCACAAGTCATAATAGGACCAAGTTTGAAGAGCCCTGAGATGGGATGAGAGTTACACCTCCCTGTAGGCTTAAGTTAAGGCCAAAATAAACCCCATTTCTAAGTTCTAAAATGTACGAAGCTTTGAAAAATTAACCAGCATTCAAAACTCCCCATGGTGAGTATTTAGTGTGGGCATGCTGGAGTCCTGTGCAAGCATGACACGAAAATCCAGCCCTTGCATGAGTTTAGTTCCTAAATTCAATATGGCTGACTGGGGAATTCTGGGAATTGAAATCCACCCATCTTCAAGTTGCCACAGTAGAGAAACACTGCCCTAAAGCAAGGAAGGCCAACTGACCACAGATGTAGCATTATCCAACCCCAGATAGACAGTGCAGCAAGCCAACCTCAAACCAGGATAAGAAGAAGTGGGCAAACATCCTCAAGGATAAATCAGGGGTTCTCAACCTTGGCAACTTTAAGACTTGTGGACTTCAACTCCCAGAATTCTGGGAGTTGAAGTCTACAAGTCTTAAAGTTGCCAAGGTTGAGAACCGCTGCTTGACTAAACCAAAAATTACCTTTAAAAAAAAGCAAATAAACAGCATTTTACTGCAGTGCATTTAATCAACTCTAGTTTTCCAAATACTGGTATACGTTTAAAAAAAAATCATTGCTAAAGAAATTGCTATCACGGTTCTCCATTCCTATACATTTTCTCCCCTGGTCTCCGAGATTTTAACCTTTTGACCTCTTCCCAATAGGAAAAGCAGGCAAAGCCAAATACTGGGAAGGGGGGGGGGTTCCTTTAAAGCATAGTAATAAAGTTATTTATGGCGGTTAGCACAGCGGATGTTTAGACTGGATTTGGCATTTTTAGGCACCTCTCGTCCTTCCCAAAGACCTGGGAGAGGCAAATGGAACATAGAATGCATACGGCTGGATGGGACCTTGGAGATCCTCCAGTCCAACCCTCTGCTCATGGCAGGAGATCCTATACAATCCTGTATTATATTATAATGTGACATTAATGTATAGGAATATATGGTATAGGGTTTCCTGCCTGAGCAGGGGGTTGGACTAGAGGACCTCCAAGGTCCCTTTCAACATTATTATTATTATTACTACTACTATTATTAAGATTAACATTAACATATATTATATTGTATTATATATTATATTTTAATATACATTGTATGATATATCTTCTACCTTTATCTTAATCTTATATCTATCTTATATATCATACTGTACATCATATTGTACATATATATATTTCATATCATATTATACATATTATCTTATCCCTTTATCTGATATCTTCATTTTATATCTTATATTATACTATATTTTATATCATATACTATATTACACCTTATGCATATCATATTATCCCTTTATATCTATATCTTATACTGTATCTCTTATATTGTATATCATATTATATCATATTATCTTATATCTGATATTATACCTTTATATCTTATACTGTATATCTTATATTGTGTCATATTATATCCTATTAGCTTATAACTTATCTTATACTTTATCTGATATCTTCATTTTATATCTTATATTATACTATATTTTATATCATATACTATATTACACCTTATGCATATCATATATTATCCCTTTATCTTATATCTTCCTCTTATATCTATATCTTATACTGTATCTCTTATATTGTATATCATATTATATCATATTATCTTATATCTGATATTATACCTTTATATCTTATACTGTATATCTTATATTGTGTCATATTATATCCTATTAGCTTATAACTTATCTTATACTTTATCTGATATCTTCATTTTCTATCTTATATAATTTATACTATGTTTTATATCATATATATTACACCTTATGCATATCATATTACCTTATCCCTTTATCTTATATCTTCCTCTTATATCTATATCTTATACTGTATCTCTTATATTGTACATCCTATTATCTTATAACTTATCTTATACCTTTATCTTATATCTTATACCGTATCTCTTATATTGTATATCACATTATATCCTATTAGCTTATAACTTATCTTATACCTTTATCTGATCTCTTCCTCTTATATCTACCTTATATAACTTATACTGGGTATCTTGTATCATATCATATTATATCCTACGAGATCCTATATATGTTATGATCATCCTTATGATTATTATTCTATTAAACCTTTAGCTTATATCTTATACTGTATCTCTTATATTGTATATCACATTATAGCCTATTAGCTTATAACTTATCTTATACCTTTATCTGATCTCTTCCTCTTATATCTACCTTACATAACTTATACTGGGTATCTTGTATCACATCATATTATATCCCTACGAGATCCTATATATGTTGTTATTATGATCATCCTTAGGATGATGATTATGATGATTTCCAGCGAGCAGCCCACTCCCAGCCAGGGCTCTCTACTGCTCAGGATCTCCATAAAGAGGAAAAGCAAGCGAAAGAATAGGCTGATCCTAAGACCCTGGTGGGGGGCGGGGGCGGGTTTTCAGACGTCTGGATCCTTCGCCTCCCGCCCTCCCGCCCTCCCCTTGCCACGAGAACCAAAGCGGGGAAGGAGCCCCAAAAGACGCGCAAAGGGATGCGCGGCATCCTCGACCCCCTCCCCAGTCCCCCCCAAGGCCCCCCCCCGCGCAGAGCCCTACCTCGCAGGACCCCCGCGTAGGCGGCGATGAGCGTCTTCATGGCTTCGGCGCGGCGCCCTTCAGCGCCCGTCCATGCCGCGGGGGGCAGCCGCTCCGATCTCCGCCGCCCGGCTCGGCTCAGCCAGCCCAGCCCAGCGCCCGCCGCGCCGCCCTTTATAGCACCTGCCCGGGGCGGAGCCGGGAGGGCGGCGGCGGAGGGGCGGGAGGAGCCGGAGCCGTTGCTCGGCGCCCGGGCATTGTGATGCTGCGCGCCCCGCCGGCCCCTCGCCCTGGAGGCAGACGCCCTCCGCCCGGCCGGCGGGGATGGAGCGCGCCCAGGGAGGGGAGGGGCGTTCGGGCCAGGAATGCCCCCGGGGAGGGGCGCTCAAAAGAGGGGGAGACCCAGGACCAGGGGAAAGCCAGAAGGAGGGGGGGTACACAGGACCAGGGTCACTTAAAAGAGGGGGGCACCCAGGACCAGGGAAAGCCAGAGTGAGGGGGGTACACAGGACCAGGGTCACTTAAAAGAGGGGGGCACCCAGGACCAGGGAAAGCCAGAATGAGGGGGGTACACAGGACCAGGGTTACTTAAAAGAGGGGGGCACCCAGGATCAGGGAAAGCCAGAGTGAGGGGGGTACACAGGACCAGGGTCACTTAAAAGAGGGGGGCACCCAGGAGCAGGGAAAGCCAGAATGGGGTGGGTGTACACAGGACCACGTCACTTAAAAGAGGGGGGCACCCAGGAGCAGGGAAAGCCAGAGTGAGGGGGGTACACAGGACCAGGGTCACTTAAAAGAGGGGGGCACCCAGTTCCAGGGAAAGCCAGAATGGGGTGGGGGGTACACAGGACCACGTCACTTAAAAGAGGGGGGCACCCAGGAGCAGGGAAAGCCAGAGTGAGGGGGGTACACAGGACCAGGGTCATTTAAAAAGGGGGGCACCCAGGACCATGGAAAGCCAGAGTGAGGGGGGTACACAGGAACAGGGTCACTTAAAAGAGGGGGGCACCCAGGATCAGGGAAAGCCAGAGTGAGGGGGGTACACAGGACCAGGGTCACTTAAAAGAGGGGTGCACCCAGGATCAGGGAAAGCCAGAAGGAGGGGGTACACAGGACCAGGGTCACTTAAAAGAGGGGGGCACCCAGGATCAGGGAAAGCCAGAAGGAGGGGGTACACAGGACCAGAGTCACTTAAAAGAGGGGGTACACAGGACCAGGGTCACTTAAAAGAGGGGGAGACCCAGGCCAGGGACAGCCAGAAAGAGGGGGATACGCAGGAGAGGGTCACCCAGAAGACGGGGAGACCCAGACACAAGGACACCCAGAAAAAGGGGGATACCCAGGAGCAGGGAGACCCAGGAAGAGGGGGATCCCCAGAGGAGGGTCATCCAGGAAGAGGGGGACACCCAGGAAAGGGTCACCCAGGTCAGCTCTGGGACCAAGGCTGCATGTGGATGGCTTTGTTCCCACAGGCTGCTAAAACCGGACTATCAGGATGAATCCACCTGGCGCAGGTGATCCAGAAGGGCTCCTAGGGGGTCTACGGAGGTTTTCCGTCATCCAGGTCACCGTTATCTCAAAGGTGCTTCCCCCCCCCCTTTCAAAAGGCAACTGGACTGTTTGTTCTTTGAGGAAGAAGAAGACGCTTCCTTCTTTGTCCAAGACATTTCATCAGTTACATGTTCTATGTACATATAAGCTTCTAGGGAACATCACCCATGTGAGACAGTGAGAGGTTTGCTGTCTGTTTATGTACAGTTATATATAATAGAGAGATAGCAAACCCCACTCCCTTCTAGCACTGATGATGTTACCTAGTTGGGTCAGGCAACGTCTTCAAGAAGCCAACGAAGCTTAAAAAGCACCAAGGATCCCAGTCTTTTTCTTCTTCTTCCTCCTCCTCCTCCTCCTCCTCCTCCTCCTCCTCCTCCTCCTCCTCCAATCTCACTCCCTTCTAGCACTGATGATGTTACCCAGTTGGGTCAGGAAACGTCTTCAAGAAGACAACCAAGCTCAGAGAGCACCAAGGATCCCAGTCTTTTTCTTCTTCCTCCTCCTCCTCCTCCTCTCCACAATTCTTCTTTCTGGGTCTTATTTTTCCTTTAGATATCATTTTTTTCCGTTTAACATTCTTTTTTTTAAAAAAAAAAAAGGAAAGAAACATACTCCCTAATTACAGGTAGTCCTCGATTTACACAAAGGCCCATTTAGTCACCGTTCGAAGTTACAACGGCAATGAAAAATGTGACTTACGACCGTTTTTCACACTGACAAACTTTGCAGCATCCCCCTGGTCACGTGATCAAAATTCGGACACTTGGCAACTGAGTTCACATCTAGGACGGCCGCAGTGTCCCACAGTCACGTGATCCCCTTTTGCGAACCTTCCGACAAGCAAAGCCAATGGGGAAACTAGATTCATTTAACAACCGTGTTACTAATTTAACAACTGCAGTCATTCACTTAACAATTGTGGCAAGAATGTCATAAAATGGGGCAAAACTCACTTAACAAGTATCTTGTTTAACAACAGAAATTTTTGGCTGAATTGTGGTTGTATGTTAAGGACCACCTGTAATGGAAAATATAAATTAGCTGATTATTAAATATCTGGCAAGTCACTTACTTCTGCCCTGGGAGGAGCAGCCCCTGAGATATTGAATTTACACCCCTCAAAAAATAATTTGATTTGATGCCACCCAGGATAGACCACTAGATATGGTGCTGCAAACTACAATTTGGAGGGGATCACAAATTAAGTGCTGGCTAATTTTATTTTTATTTTTTTGAGAAAAATCAAGTCAAGTTGTCCTTTGACCTCCATCATTTGGAAACCTGGCAGTGGTTTATTTTATTTATTTATTTTTTTAAAGAAAAGGGGAGAAAAAAGCGAAAGAGCTGGCACAAAGCACGCTGATGTAAAAATGATGAAATATACAATATTGCAATGTCGTGTCACGAATCCAAGATTTGCAACAGGGGATCTTACGGCATGAATGACAGGATGCACGTTTGATAGCATGAGGCCTGGAAGGGACCCCTGACCCACACATACACATACACACGGGCAGATAAAGTTGGTGGCTCCTGGTAATGCAAAACGCATTGGGAAAAAAAGGGAAATTTGAGACTGGAAAGAGAAAAAGCAGGAGGGAAAGAAAAGGGGAAAAAAATAATAATTGGCCAAAATTGAAAGCCAGTCTGGTGTAGTAGTTAAGGTACCGTAACGCGCAAGATTCGTTTTTCTCACCATGCACATGTACACATAATCCGAACTAGCCTGTGTTTTTTCTCTGTGTCATATAATATATGTGGGTAGAGGGAGAACATCTGAAAACTTTTCTGATAGTTAAAAGCTTCCCAGCATTGAAAGCAACGACCCAGAGAGATGACGGCTTTGCTTCGTTTGATGCCTTCCCATGATAGCTTGGCAGCCATGCTTTATCGTGGATGCCCACACCGAGAAGGGGGTTGGGCTGGATGACCTCAGGGGCACCTTCCATCTCTGAAAAAGGGGTTTGGCTGACCTCAGGGTGACTTCCATCTCTGAAAAGTGGGTTTGCTGGATGACCTCAGGGGCGCCTTCCGTCTCCGAGGGTTTGGCTGGATGACCTCAGGGTGACTTCCATCTCTGAAAAGGGGGTTGGGCTGGATGACCTCAGGGGCGCCTTCTGTCTCCGAGGGTTTGGCTGGCTGACCTCAGGGGTGCCTTCCGTTTCTGACAAGAGGGTTTGGCTGGATGACCTCAGGGTGACTTCCATCTCTGAAAAGGGGGTTGGGCTGGATGACCTCAGGGACGCCTTCCGTCTCCGAGAAGAGGGTTTGGCTGGATGACCTCAGGGACGCCTTCCATCTCCAAGAAGGGGGTTTGGCTGGATGACCTCAGGGGCGTCTTCCATCTCCGAGAAGGGGGTTTGGCTGGATGACATCAGGGGCGCCTTCCGTCTCCGAGAAGAGGGCTTGGCTGGATGACCTCAGGGGCGCCTTCCGTCTCCGAGAAGGGGGTTTGGCTGGATGACCTCCGGGTTCCCTTCCACCTCTGGGAAATCTCTTTGCTGAGGCCAAGACATCAAGAGACTCGGGAGATGATAAAAGGCTTGGATCTGATTCAAACCAGGAGATAACAGTTTCTGAAGTGTGGAAACCGTTCTGAAGTTTTTTGCGAAATAGTTTGTTGGCTTGCATGCGCGGCTGGCAGAGAGTCCTCAGGGCCTGTGTCCATCGTCTGCCTCTTTCATGGTGGGGCAATTCAGGGCTGATGGCTACCTCCCAGTTGGCGTCTGGTCCCCTCCAGGATCCATGCCATTGCGGCTCTGGGCAAAAGAGCGATGTGAAAACTGGTTATGTACAGTGTGTCGTCATGCTGGATGGATGCTGGGGGTGAAATCAGCCTAGTTGGGTGGGTGAGTGGGTGGGTGGAGGAGGGGGGGGGAACCCAAGGTCTATGACACCCTGCAGGGCCCAAAGACTGAAAGGTCAGCTCAGGATAGGAAGGACAGGATCGGTCTTTCCTGCAAGAACTTAACATTCACCTACCAGCAATGTTTTATACACAGGTAAGTGTCAATGGAGATTCAGCCTTCCATCCTTCCGGGGTAGGTAAAATGAGGACCCAGATTGTTGGGGGCAATGTAAATATATATATATATACACCAGTAAGCAATGTATGTATGTATATATATATATATATATATATATATATATATATATATATATATATATATATATATATGTTTTCTGAGGTTTTCGCGGGTGTTGTATGTAGGTCTTTGGTTGTTCGGGTTTTCTCCCGCGTAAAATTGGAAGTGTCTTGGCGACGTTTCGACGAAGTCCCATTCGTCATCTTCAGGCTGGTGTTTTCAGCTTCGTGCTTCGAGCAGCATCCCTTCGAGCACCCTTGCTGCTCGAAGCAAGAAGCTAAAAACACCAGCCTGAAGATGACGAATGTGACTTCGTCGAAACGTCGCCAAGACACTTCCAATTTTACGCGGGAGAAAACCCGAACAACCAAAGACCTATATACAAATACCCGCGAAAACCTCAGAAAACATATATCTATATATATATATATATATATATATATATATATATAATATATATATATATACACACACACAGTGCTTACTGGTGTACACCGTTTAGAGAGTGCTTGCACTTAAAGGGGTATATAAGTCTCATAAGTATATAAGTCTCATAAAATAAATAAAATAAATAAATTCGCAGTCCTCCAGGTCAAAACGATCCCTTGTTTTCCTTTGAAGACATTTCTCTTCTCATCCCAAGAAGCTTCTTCCGCTCTGATTGGATGGTGGGGAAGGGAAGGATTTAGACTCCTTGCAGACAGCTGGTCATTTGCAGCCTTTTCGAGAGTCACTGAGGCCACTTTGCAAGGCCTTGGTAAGGCCACACCTGGAATCCTGCATCCAGTTTTGGTCCCCACGATGTAAAAAAGATGCTGAGACTCTAGAAAGAGTGCAGAGAAGAGTGACAAAGATGATCAGGGGACTGGAGGCTAAAACGCACGAAGAACGGTTGCTGGAATTGAGTATGTCTAGTTTAACGAAGAGAAGGACCAGAGGGGACATGATAGCCGTGTTCCAATATCTCAGGGGCTGCCCCAAAGAAGAGGGAGTCAAGCTATTCTCCAAAGCACCTGAAGGCTGGACAAGAAGCAACGGATGGAAACTCATCAAGGAGAGAGGCAACCTAGAACTAAGGAGAAACTTCCTGACAGGAGAATTAACCAGTGGAACCACCTGCCTCCAGAAGCGGGGAATGCTCCAACACTGGAAGCTTTTAAGAAGAGACTGGACAGCCATTTGCCTGAAATGGTACAGGGTTTCCTGCCTGAGCAGGGGGTTGGACTAGATGACCTCCGAGGTCCCTTCCAACTTTATTATTATTATCATTATTATTTGGAGGATAATTTCAGGATGTTTTCTGCCCTGCATCCCTTGAAGACAGGCACTGGCTGCTGGGGATGAGTCCGTGTTGCCTGCATCTCCAACTGAAGCGCAAATGGTTCCTGCGGTCTGCAACGTTTTCTGGAAACCTGTTCATCCTCCCGCATCCCTCGGAGGGTGTTCAACCCAAAATACGTCGCTAAATGTCAATGGAGATTCTTCGTCCTCCAGGCCCCAAAGGTGCTTTTTTCAAAGGGCAACTGAAGTTTCTTGTTTTTTCTTTGAAGACGTTTCACTTTTCATCCAAGAGGTTTCTTCAGCTCCAGGAGTTGAAGTCCAGCCCCACGGGCTGGGCCGGGGGAATTGTGGGAGTGAAAACCTGCACATTTAATGCCCTGTGTCTCAGCCTTGCCAGCTTGAAAAATGGATAGACTTCAATCGCAGGCTGGCTAGAGAATTCTGGGAATTGCAATCCCACGAATGTTAAAGTGTTTAAGGTGGAGTGAGAAAGACTGCCTTGGAACTTGGTCTGGCTCCTTCAGCTTTTCTTACAAAACTCTGAAGATGATTCTCTTCAAAAGGGCTTTTTTTCCCCATTTATCATTTATGGCCTTGTATTCTGACTGGCCGGCTTGTTTTATATTATTATTATTATTATTATTATTATTATTATTATTATTATTATTATTAATAACAACAACAACCTTGGAGGTCATCTAGTCCAACCTCCTGCTCAGGCAGGAAACCCTATACCATTTCGGACAAATGGCTGTCCAGTCTCTTCTTAAAAACCTCCAGTGTTGGAGCATTCACCGCTTCTGGAGGCAGGTAGTTCCACTGGTTAATTGTTCTCACTGTCAGGAAGTTTCTCCTTAGTTCTAGGTTGCTTCTCTCCTTGATGAGTTTTCATCTGTTGCTTCTTGTCCTGCCTTCAGGTGCTTTGGAGAATAGCTTGACTCCCTCTTCTTTGGGGCAGCCCCTGAGATATTGGAACATGGCTATCATGTCCCCCCTTGTCCTTCTCTTCGTTAAACTAGACATACCCAATTCCAGCAACCGTTCCTTATATGTTTTAGCCTCCAGTCCCCTAATTGTTGCGTCCTTGGCGGGAAAACAGACACGAGAAGCAGCTGGAGTTCTCAGTTTCTTTTATTCAGCGTTCAGCTTACAGGAAGATGGCTTCAGCCTCGCCCAAATGCCTCGCAGCCTCTTATATAGGCAACTCCCGGGTAAATGGGTTACTTTTCCCGCGCCAGCACCCGCGCATGCGCACGGCGCTGGCGACAGCCTGTCTGGTCCCGGGCAGCTTTGCACCTGCCCGGGACTGCCTGCAAACGCCCGAGCCGTTTGCAAAGGCTCGGGACATAACACCCCTTTCCCCCGGGCTAAAACTACTACCAACATACAACATTTTTTTTATATGACATTTTGCTCCCCAGTGCTCCCACTGTTTACTGGCCTTTGCCTTGCCAGCAAGGTTATGTAGTCTTCTAGGTACTTAGGAGATTTCTTTGCTCTCTGTGACCTTCTTAGCTGTGGGTTACTGGCATAAGTCCCCTGACTGGAGGGAGGCGTGAGCCTGTTCTCTCTATTGTGTCCTGGTGTCTTCCAAGGACTGTGCCCCGATGCCTTGCCTGCTTGCTTGCCCACCGGGCTCGTCAGGCCAGGGCTTCTGTTACTTTGTGACCTGGTTGACCTACCTAGCTGTAGACCCTCAGGCCCCTTGAAGTGATAGCCACTGCTGGGTGTCTCTGTAGAACCTCCTAGGTCAGTCCAAGACCCGTCAGGAGGCTGTCCATTCCCTGAACCCCATTCTGTGCTCGGGCTCGTGTGGGTTTCTGTACTTTCCCAAAACTCAGGTGTTCCCTGATTTGTGCTAGGGTTGTTGTAGTCGGGACTTGGTTCCTCGACTAGCTCTGTTTATGTTTGACCCCCTGTAGGATTTGGGGTAAGGTCAGGCCAACTTTGGGGATTGTGTGCCAGCTCTCTTGCGGGGAATGATTTGTTTGGATGCCCCCGGGTATCCTCCGTGACTGGAGTGCTGTGTGACGTGTGTGGAACGTGAGTATGCCCCCGGGGTGACTCCCTGGCTGGAGTAGGCGTGAGTGCCTGTTGTGTGGGTAAGCTCCATGACTTCCTTTTCGGAGCAATTGCGGAATCTGGGGACGGGCCGTTTGTGGCTCCCTCAGTGGAGATGGGCCGTAACTCTTGCCCTTCCCTTTGCTCCAAAGGGTCCCCCTCCCCCCCTGGAAAAGACCCAGGAGTCTCAGCAGAAAAGTCTCGCCTAGAGCGAAGTTGGTCGATGTGCCGACGTAGGACACGACCGTTGTCCAGGGCACCCTCGTAGGAGAGAGGACCTGTGATCCTGGACACAGAAGCGGGGACCCATGTATGACCAGGCCCGTAATTGCGAGCCCAAACCGGGGCACCCACAAGTAGTTGTCTAGGTGCCCTAGGATGTGAGGTAGATGAAGGCAGTCTGTCCGGATGCAACCGGTCAAGTCTAGTAGTAAGTTGGCGCCCCCAACGAAGTTCAGCTGGACTTCTCCCTGTAGAAGTGGACGGTGTGGTGCGATAAGAAAGGAGAAAGTCAGCCAACCTGTGATGCCAGTCCCCGTAGGTGAGTCTCTTCAAGGCGTCCTTTGCGATGCGCACCATGCGTTCCGCCATACCGTTGGTGGACGGGTGAAAAGGCGCAGACGTGGCATGACGAATCAGGTTTGCCTGTAAGAAAGCTTGGAATTCGGAGGAGGTGAATTGAGGGCCGTTGTCGGACACAATGACATCTGGCAGCCCGTGTGCAGCAAAAATCCCCCTCAGTACCTGAATAGTCTTTGCAGTGGTGGTGGATGAGACAGGCACAACCTCAAGCCATTTTGAATGGCTGTCAACAAGGACCAAGAAGAACTGGCCCTGAAAGGGCCCAGCGTAGTCAATGTGCACCCTAGACCATGGGGACTGTGTTTCCTCCCATCTATGCACAGGAGCTTGGGGCATCTCTGGGCGAGATCGTTGGCAGAGGTGGCATGCGTGCACCTTAGCCTCAATATCTTTATCTAAAGCAGGCCACCACAAGTGGCTTCGTGCAAGAGCCTTCATACGGACAATGCCAGGATGACCCTCGTGGAGGGATTCTAAGACCATAGTCCTCATTGAGGTGGGAATGACAACTCTGTTTCCCCAAAGCAGACAACCCTGAGAAAGGGACAGTTCGTTTCTTTTGGACCAGAAACTCTGAAACTCAGGACTAGGGCAGTGCTCAGGCCACCCGGACAGGACCCAGGAGCGGACACGTGAAAGTGTGTGATCTGTACCTGTTTCAGCGGTAACATCCCTGGCACTAAGAGGGAGCTCGGGCAAGGCTTGGATTGATAGAATGTTGACAGCTGGCGCGGGGTCAGCTTCTACTACTGGCAGAGGCAACCTACTGAGGCCATCAGCATGGCCCATTTCTTTTCCAGGCTTGTGGAGTAATGAAAAATCATATGCAGACAAAAAAATAGACCACCTAAGCATTCTAGGGGAAATGATTTGGGGAGTCTGCTTACGTGTGGTAAACAGTCCCAGCAGAGGCTTATGGTCAGTGAAGACCGTGAAATGCCTGCCATATAGAAAATCGTGGAATTTTTTAATTCCAGCAACAACAGCCAGAGCCTCCCTGTCTATCTGAGCGTAGTTGCGCTCGGCAGAAGACAGTGTTCTGGAGTAGTATGCAATAGGAACCTGAGTTCCATCAGACCTGAGGTGACTCAGGACAGCTCCAACCCCGTAGGGGGATGCATCACAAGCGATGCACACAGGAAGAGACTCGTTGAAATGTGCAAGAACACTGTTAGAAGTGAGCAAGGCCTTGACTTCTTTAAAGCAAGCCTCATGTGCTTGTGACCACAGCCACACAGCTTGTTTGTCTAGTAGCCTGTGAAGAGGCTCAGCTACACTAGCTTTATGTGGAAGAAAAGAATTGTAGAAATTCAGGAGGCCTAGGAAGGCCTGAAGTTCGGCCTTAGACTTTGGCCTGGGTGCTTGTAAAATAGCAGTTAGTTTGGATTCAGCAGGATGAATCCCAGCAGCATCAATTTTGAATCCCAGAAATTCAGTAGAAGGCACCCCGATCTTGCATTTGTCTTTTCTGAGCTTGAGGCCTGATTCCCTGAATCTTAACAGGACAGCCCTAAGTCTTTCAGCTAGAATGTGTGTGGAGTCTCCTGCAATCAAGACATCGTCAAAGTAGGGGCAGACCCCTGGTATACCTCGTAGTGTGTTTTCCATTACGCTTTGGAAAATCCCAGGAGCGACATTTACTCCAAACTGTAGCCTTTTTACTTTAAAGGCTCCCCTGTGGGTCACAATGGTCTGAGCTATGGCAGCATCATCATCAACAGGCAGCTGTTGATATGCTTGAGCTAGGTCAAGCTTTGCAAAAACACGCCCCCCCTTGAGAGAGGCCAGGATGTGACTGACCACAGGAACAGGATAGGCATGTTGCTGCAATGCCTTATTGAGTGTGCATTTGTAATCAGCACAAATGCGAATGTCCCCATTTGCCTTTAGAGGCGTGACAATGGGGGTCTCCCACGGGCTGGAATCAACAGGTTCTAGGATTCCCTGTTGGATTAGTTTGTCTAATTCAGTGTCAATCTTACTTTTTAAAGCAAAAGGGACCCTTCTTGCTTTAATCTAATGGGAGTGACAGTGGGGTCTAGCTTTAAGGACACAGGTGGTCCTTTGAATGTGCCCAGCTGGGGGCTGAAAACATCTGCAAATTCTTTGCAGACTTCCTGTAGGTCGAGTGTTTGTAAGCTGTTGAGTCCTGTGACGTGTATCCCCAGGGCCTCAAACCAATCGAGTCCTATGAGACTCGTTCGTTCACCCCCTACTACTAATAAGTCTAGTGGACCTTCAAAGCTCTTGTATTGCACGTTAAGGGTGGCCTCCCCCTTAACACACACTCTTGAGTTCTGAAAATCTGTTAATACAATATCAGAAGGCCTTAACTTGGCCTTAGACCCACTACTGGAACAAATCTTCCTAAATGTATGCAATGAAATGATGGACAGGGCAGACCCTGTGTCTAGTTCCATAGATAATGGAACCCCTTGTAGCTTCACGTTGAGTGACAGCTTTTTCTTCATGGGCTTGTGTGTGCCTGTTCTACAGATGCTTCTTCGCGAAGCGCAAAACCCTACCCTATTCTGGCTGGGGAATCTGGTACCTTTCAGGCGTTCTTCTTGGGGTTGTGCCTTTCGTCGGCTCAGACACACAGCTGCAATATGCCCTTGTTTGCCGCATGCCCGGCAGGTAGCGGAGCGGAACTTGCAGTCGGTTCTCCTGTGGCGACCTCCACAGCCGATGCACTTGAGCAGAGCCGAAGAGCTTCCCTTCTGGTTCTCTTCCTTCGCGGGGTGTAGACGGTCGACTTCCTCGTCCGGATCCTCCTCGGAGTTTCGTCGGACGTCTTCCTGGTGCACGGACGCACCCTCTGCACTGTTTCTGATCGGCCGCATGTTTTTGATGGCGCCGCCTGCTGCTTCTTCTGCGGTGACTTCCCTTAAGGCGTCTTGGAAGGATAATTCTTCCTTGGCAAAAAGTCTCTGTTGTAGCTCTCGATGCCTTAGCCCGCACACGAATCGGTCCCTCAGTCGTTCCTCGAGGTCCTTGAACTCGCAGGGCTTGGCGGCCTTCCGTAGCGCGGCGATGTATTCCTTGGCTGTTTCACCGGACCGTTGATCCCTCTGCTCGAAGGTGTGGCGCCATGAGATAACGGACACCTTGGGGTGGAAGTGCTCTTTCAGCAGCTTCTTCAGGTCTGCGTAGCTTACAGACTCTACTGGAACAGGTGCTACAAGATTTTCTGCGATTTCGAAGGCGTCTTGGCCGCAAACGCAAAGCAGGGTGGCGGCCTTCAAGCTATCTTCCCTCACTTGGTTTGCCTTGAAGTAGTTCTCCATTCTGGATACGTAGGACTCCCACCGCTCTGGATGTGAGACGTCGAATTCCGAAAGCCTTCCGATTTTCGCCATCTTCGGATCTTCAGGAGACGGGTCTATCAGCCAGCCTACCCCCGAATGCGCACCGGATTGGCGGGCAGCTGCCGAGTCGACGCCGTTCCTCTTCCGCCGCTCAGGACTCCTTGGGTAAGCTTACACTTCTTCCTTTCCAGGTAGTGCAAGGCATCCCACCTTCGTCGCCAGTGTTGAGTCCGTGGCGGGAAAACAGACACGAGAAGCAGCTGGAGTTCTCAGTTTCTTTTATTCAGCGTTCAGCTTACAGGAAGATGGCTTCAGCCTCGCCCAAACGCCTCGCAGCCTCTTATATAGGCAACTCCCGGGTAAATGGGTTACTTTTCCCGCGCCAGCACCCGCGCATGCGCACGGCGCTGGCGACAGCCTGTCTGGTCCCGGGCAGCTTTGCACCTGCCCGGGACTGCCTGCAAACGCCCGAGCCATTTGCAAGGCTCGGGACATAACACTAATCATCTTTGTTGCTCTTCTCTGTGCTCTTTCTAGAGTCTCAACATCTTTTTTACATCGCAGTGACCAAAACTGGATGTAGAATTCCAAGTGTGGCCTTACCAAGGCCTTGTAAAGTGGTATTAACACTTCACATGATCTTGATTCTGTCCCTCTGTTAATGCAGCTCAGCACTGAGTTGGCTTTTTTGGCAGCTGCAGCACATGGCTGGCTCATATTTAGGTGATTGTCTACTAGGACTCTGAGGTCCCTCTCACAGTTGCTACTATTATTGTTTCTATTGAGTTGCGTGTTCTATATATTTTAATCAGAGTGCAAACCCCTCACTCAATTGTGGTCACACGTTGAGAACTACCTGTGGTTTATGGCTTTGTGTGTGCATTGGGATAATTTGGTAATTGATAGACGAGAATATCTATAGCTCAGGGTTAAATTGTGGGTTGCTTGGTGCTTTCAAAGCTTAGTGGTTTTCTTCCAGATATTTCATTACCAAACTAGGTAATATCATTAGCCCCACCCTCTATTGGCACTGATGATGTTCCCTAGTTGGGTAATGAAATATTTGCAAGAAAACCACCAAGCTCAGAGAGTGCCAAAGACCCTCGTTTCAACCTGTGAGGTTTTATTTTTTCCAACGATTTTTCCATTGGCCCCAAAAGGAATATATCTCCATGGAAGAGTCACGTGTCCTTTACGGCTTTGATGTTTTCAGTTCTTTGTCGCCGGTGCCAAAGTTTGTGGTTTTTCGTGTCTCATACGAAAGAGAAATGCATGTCTTCTGGCACATTGTACTTCAATTTATGCTCCTCAAACAGCATGGAGAGTGCCTCCAGGTATCTCTTATGGAGCTCATCAACTTCGTCTTGGCTGGGATTGTGTTTCTTCTCCACCTGAATGGGTTTTCCCACTGGAGGGATCAAACAGGACAAATAATAGTATAGTTTAGTTTAATTTAATTTAATTTAACTTAATTTAATTTAATCTCTTCTATTCTATTCTATTCTATTCTATTCTATTCTACTATTCTATTCTATTCTATTCTGTTCTGTTCTGTTCTGTTCTATCCTATTCTATTCTTTATTTGACTTGACTTATTTTATTTTATCACTTCATTTTATTATTTTATTTTATTTAAACTTGTGTGCCACCCATTTCACCAAAGGCGACTATAGGCAATTTACAGACATTGTTTGAAATGCACTACAGATAGTCCTTGTCTTACAACAGTTTGTTTTGTGACCGTTCAAAGTTACAACGGCACTGGAAAAAGTGACTTATGACCAATTTTCACAGTTACGACCGTTTATCTAATTTTTCTCTTCTCTTCTCTTCTCTTCTCTTCTCTTCTCTTCTCTTTTATTCCTATTCTGTTCTGTTCTGTTCTGTTCCTATTCTATTCTATTCTAATTCCCCAGCCAGCCATACTAGCTAGGGAATTTTGGGAGTTGAAGTCCACCAGTCTTAAAGTTGCCCAGCCGGAGACCCCTGCTCTAAATGATTGCACACACAGCAGTCCACAATGAAAGCCATAGCAAAACTACGAACATAAGTCATCCAGAAATGAGCTTTTCAACTGTGTCCTAATCCACCTTCTCCTGTTTCAGAGGAGTCCCCAGGAGACGCCATTGCAAATGATTGCTTCAGCCAAGGGCCCTGGAGATCCGCCGTCCCGCTTTTGCAAAATGCCTAAATCTCAGCAGAAGAAAAATGGGAGGGGGAATCTTTTACAATAAGGACGGTCCCCACTTGGATTGGGTGGAGGCAGCCTCCGGTTTCACAAAAAACGGTCGAGGGAGAAACACCAGACAGCCCTAATTTTCATGTCCCCAGCTGGACTTTCATCTCTGACCTAGCAATGAAATCGGTAGCTATTTTTACCCTGGCGAATATCTTCACTATTGGAAGCATTGAGGGCCCCTCCGCAGAATCTGCTAAACGCTAACCGATTGCTAAAGGCTTGCCGAAGTTTCATCAGAGCAGCTATTTCTGGTTTTTTGGGAAAGGGAGTGAATTTGAGACAAACCATGGCCAGGATTTCAGACCCTGATGAAATCCTCACTGGGGCAAATATATGAACTGAAATCCATTTTATCATGACATTTTAAAAATGTATACAGGTGGTCCTCGACTGACGACTTACCCTTTCAGACTAATGGCCATCCAGTCTCTTCTTAAAAACTTCCAGTGTTGGAGCATTCACAGCGTCTGGAGGCAGGTGGTTCCACTGGTTAATTGTTCTAACTGTCAGGAAGTGTCTCCTTATTTCTACGTTGCTTCTCTCCTTGATGAGTTTCCATCCGTTGCTTCTTGTCCTGCCTTCAGGCGCTTTGGAGAATAGCTTGACTGCCTCTTCTTTGGGGCAGCCCTTGAGAGATTGGAAGATTGCTATCATGTCCCCCCCTTGTCCTTCTCATTATTAGATGAGACATACCCAATTCCAGCAAACGTTCCTGATATGTTTTAGCCTCCAGCCTCCTGATCATCTTTGTGGCTCTTCTCTGCACTCTTTCTAGAGTCTCAACATCTTTTTTACATCGTGGTGACCAAAACTGGATGCAGTATTCCAAATGTGGCCTCACCAAGGCCTTGTAAAGTGGTATTAACACTTCACATGATCTTGATGCTCTCCCTCTGTTAATGCAGATAGGATTGCATTGGGGTTTTTGACCGCTGCAGCACACGGCTGCCTCATATTTAAGTGATTGCCCATGGGGGCTTCAAAATGCTAACTTCATCCCACATCCTGCTGGGATGAGGTTATCCTAAACAGAATCTTCAACAGATTCCTTTCTGCGTGAGCAAAGCTGGGATAGTTGTTCACGAGAGGCCGCAATGCGAAGAGAAAAAAATAATTTCAACACACCTGCAGGAGAAACAGGAAAAGAAGGAATCAAGCAGCCCTTCAGAGACAGATCTTGACCACATGGGCGCCCAAAATTTCTGTCGCTATGCCAGACAATTTTCTTACAATTAGAGTAATGTTTCGCCCCATTTTACGACCTTTCTTGCCACGGTCGCTAAGTGAATCGTTGCAGCTGTTAAGTGAGTAGCACTAAGGTGACCGACTTTTTTACAATGAAAAGGAGGACACAAATAAATTGAAGAAAAAAAATATTGTAAATAAAAGAAACATTTTATTCATTGCAACAATAATACAGAATACACTATAATATGATAAATGCATAATCAAAAACATTTGTAACAATAACATTTTATATTGTAATTATGCTTACATGCCGCATCCCCGCCCACAGCCGCCCTGCCAGCACTGCTGCCCCGCCATGTAGAGTGGGCGCTGAGGGTCTCTGGCAGAAGGGGGTGGGACCAGAGCAAGTGCCAAGGCATGGTCCACTGGAGGAGCCTCACTGTTCCTCTCAGGCCATGCGGGGGCTGGGGGGGCTTATGGAGCTAAGACTGAATGCGTTTCAGCATAGATGGCCACCATAAAATTGTACATTGGCTCCCGGCTGGCCAGGGCCAAGGCAGCGGAGGCCGTTCCCTCACTGTTTCCAGGATGGCTTTGTGGGCCACATGAAACCACTTCACGGGCCGCATCCGGCCCCTGGGCCTTGTGTTTGACATGTCTGAACTAGGAGATGGTGCAGTTGGGTAGCAGGGAGGGGTGCAAAGTTCCTGTCAATTTGCCTTCGCTGCAGACAACTTACATGTGCAAAGTTTGCCGGCTGGGTGTTTTGGCGCGCTCAGCAGCAATTCCTATTGGCTTTCAAAAGCCAATAGGGGGAGTAGCACAGCTCATGCAGAAAGTTGGACTAGATGACCTCCAAGGTCCCTTCCAATATCATCATCATCATCATTATCATCACCACCATTATTATTATTAATATTATTTTTATTGAAAATTTTTTAAACTTTTACAAAAACAAAAAAAGAAACAGTAACAACACAAAAAAAACAAAACAAAACAACCCTCCCCCAACCCCTCACCCCCTCCCTCCCCCCCCGAGCTTCCCAGAGCAGAATATAGGCTTAATTAAAAGAGATTAACAAGATTATAAGATAATTAAGATAATTAAAAACAAAATATATATAAATAAAGAATTATAAACCTTAAAAAGAAAAAATTATTTTAAAAAGAAAACAAAGAAAAGAAAAGGAAAAAGTAAATATTATTATTAAATTTTGATCACATGACCACAGGCATATTACCATGGTCGTTAAGTGTGAAAAATGGCCATTAAGTCACCTTTTTCAGTGCCGTTGTAACTGCGAATGATCTAAATCAATGGTTCTAAGTTGAAGACCAGCTGCATAGACAAAATTGCTGTATTTGGGGGATACCACAATCGGCATGGCACACACCTGTCAAGGATTAAGAGCCCCTTGGGAAGGAAAGCCACAGCAAACAGGCTGACAATTCCCATATTTGCCTAATTTGGCGTTTCTCAATCACGTGAAGATGGGTGGACTTCAACTCCCAGAATTCCCCAGCCAGCATGCATAGCCCTCATACATCCTCTTCAGCAGGATGAAAGTTGGGCTGCAAGGTCCTCTTCCAAGCTCAATTTGGATAGGAATTCTGGGAGCTGAAGTTCAGGCCTGCTGGCTAAAGGAATTCTGGGAGTTGAAGTCCACCCATCTTAAAGTAGCGAAGGTTGGGAAAGAGGGGCCAAAATAAATAAATGACAAGCTCACCAATGAAAAACCAGGAATTGGGGTTCAGCATGTTGTTGTTACGATTTGGGGGGGGAAGCTCAAGATTACAGGCAGTCCTCGATTTACAACAATTCATTTAGTGACCGGTCAAAGTTACAACGGCACCGAAAAGGGGACTTACGGCCCATTTTTGACCCTGACGACCTTTGTAGCATCCCCCGTGATTATGTGATCCCACTTCAGATGCTCGGCAGCTGGTTCATACGTAAGACCGTTGCCGTGTACCGGGGGTCACGCGATACACTTTTGTGACCTTCTGACCACACCGCACAAGCCTGAGCGAGAGACGGCTGGAGGTGCAGGGCTGTCAGGGCTCAGCGGAAGTGCCAGGATCAGCGCCAGGCTCCAGCTGGAGCTCAGCACTGATCCTGGCGCTTCTGCTGTGCCCAGAAGAAGCGCCGATCAGCTGGATTGTTGCAGCATCTCCAGGGTCTTGTGATTTACATTCAGATGCTTGGCAACTGATTCATATTTATGACGGTCACAGTGTCCCAGGGTCATGTGAAGTGACCAAAACCTGCTGCAACCACCCAGCAGATGGGGGGGGGAATACAAACCACCCCCCCACTGCCAATCCTCAACAGAAATGCTCACAACAATGAAAACCTCAGACAGGAGGAAGAGTACAGCCGGGTGGGCAGGCAGGTGTCTTGCTCGGCTGTGGCTTGTGGGGCACTTTTTTCAGTGTCATTGTAACTTCGAACAGTCACTAAGCGAACTATTGTAAGTCGAGGACTACATGTACTTTATCACTTTTTCCCTTTTTTTTTGTCATCAAGTTTTTGACACCTTGCCAGGCGACTGGTGGTACTTGGATGTTGCCATATCCTAAAAGTGGGACAATGGGTGAAAAGGTTGAAAAGCCCTACATGGGGGAAAAGCTGGATTCACTTAACAAACCGGGTTCATAACTGACCAGCCGCAGTGAGTCACTTAACAACCGTGGCGAGAAAGGTCGTAAAACGGGGCAAAACTCATTTAACAAATGTTCACGCTTAACGACAGAGGTTCCGCGGCTCCGTAGCAGTCGTAAGCCGGGGATTACTTGCATGTTATTTAGCCCGCCCGCTGAGATTTCTTGGGGTCAGGCTTAGCTGGGAAAAAATCTCAGCAGTGGGGCGAAAGTCCACCTCAGGTTGCTGTAAAGGGAAGCGATAAACCCAACAGATAGAAAGGTGAAATTGGTGCAGATCTGACATGTAAACATACCCTATGGAACTCTGCAAAGCACAGGCCATCTGTTCCCAGGGGTTTTATCTGAATAAGTGGTGCATAAATTCCTCCCTTTATATACAGAAGATTAAAGGGCTTAAGAGTAAGATGGTTAAATGGTTAGACTGGGAAGGAGGGCAGAGACCTAGATTCTAGGGCAGCTGCAACTGTTCTAAAGTCACGTTTGCAATGGGGTAACAAAGGTCTTGCCACGAACAGTGTTCCCTGCAGACTGTCTGGATTCCCCGGCTGTACAGTGAAGGCAGAAAAGGCAGGTTTTGTGTAAGGGTGGGTGGGATGGGACCCCACCCAACCCGTTGGACTGTGTCCTCTGATTCCCGTATTTGTTGTATGCAAGAAAGCAGCTAAAAAAAAAAAAACACGAGAAGAGAATTTTTGTAGCATGGGGTTGAACTGTGGGGGTTCCTGGGTGCTCTCTGAGCTGGGTATTTTTCTTGCGGACATTTCATGACCCAACTAGGTAACGTCATCAGTGCTAGAAGGGAAGGGGGTTTGTGGGGGGGAGGAGGAGGAAGAGGAGGAGGAAAAACACTTTGGTGCTCTTTGAGCTGGGTGGTTTTCTTGCCGACATTTCATGACCCAACTAGATAAGGTCATCAGTGCTAGAAGGGAAGGGGGGGAGGAGGAGGAGGAGGAGGAGGAGGAGGAGGAGGAGGAGGAGAAGAAGAAGAAGAAGAAGAAGAAGAAGAAGAAGAAGAAGAAGAAGAAGAAGAAGAAGAAGAAGAAGAAGAAGAAGAAGAAGAAGAAGAAGACGAAGAAGAAGAAGAAGAAGAAGAAGAAGAAGAAGAAGAAGAAGAAGAAGAAGAAGAAGAAGAAGAAGAAGAAGAAGAAGAAGAAGAAGAAGAAGAAGAAGAAGAAGAAGAAGAAGAAGTGAGGTCCTTGGTGTTCTTTGAGCTGGGTGGTTTTCTTGCGGACATTTCATGACCCAACTAGGTAACATCATCAGTGCTAGAAGGGAAGGGGGAGGAGGAGGAGGAGGACTACTGTGGGGTCCTTGGTGCTCTCTGAGCTTGACTGTTTCCTTGAAGATGTTTCATTACCCAACTAGGTAACATCTTCAGTGCTAGAAGAGAATAAGATTTGGGGGGGGGAGGAGGAGGAGGAGGATTGTGGGGTCCTTGATCTCTGTGAACTGGATTGTTGCTTGCAGATGTTACATTACCTGACTAGGTAACATCATCAGTATGAACTGCAAATCCCACCTGTCCTGATGATGTTTCCATAACCCTGCTAGAAACCTGGAGTGGATTTGATTCTGATGAACACTGAACGTGTGTGCTGAACCTGGGTTCCAAATTGTGTAACAACAGAATATGAGAGCTAGTTTGGTCTACTGTAGTGTTTCTCAACCTTGGGAACTTTAAAATGTGTGGACTTCAACTCCCAGCATTTCCTGGCCAGCACACGTAGACTTCAATTCCCAAAATTCTCTGGTTAACACATGTGGACTTCATAATTCTCTGGCCAGAATGCCTGGACTTCAACTCCCAGCATTCCATAGCCAGCACAGATAGACTTGAACTCCCAATAGTCTCTGGCCAGCAAGTCTGGACTTCAAACCCCACAATTCCCTGACCAGAATGTGTGGCCTTCAATTCCCAGAATTCCCTGGCCAGCACTCATAAACTTTAAATCCCACAATTCCCTGGCCAGCATGTGAGGACTTCAACTCCCAGAATTCCCCAGCCAGAGAAGGCAACTGACAGAATTCCCCATTCTCTAGGCAACTGACAGCGAATGTGTATCACACTGAAGCTTCAAACAATAATGCCAGACCATTTGGGCCTTTTGGGATTCAATACATGAAACAACCTGGGTCAGATAACATACAGTGACATTGATTAAAACACCACCACCACTCCCCTTGGGCCTAGTCCAGGGATAGGCAACCTTGGCTCTTTTACGACTCGTGGACTTCAACTCCCAGAATTCCTGAGCCAGCCATGCTGAGGGGAAATGGAGAGTTTCCAAGCCGAGCCATGCTGGCTGAGGAATTCTGGGAGTTGAAGTCCGCAAGTCATGAGGGGGCCATAGTTTCCCCCATGCTGGCTCAGGAATTCTGGGAGTTGAAGTCCACAAATCATGAAGGAGCCATAGTTCCCCCATGCTGGCTGAGGAATTCTGTGAGTTGAAGTCTGCAAGTCATAAAGGGACCAAAGTTCCCCCATGCTGACTCAGGAATTCTGGGAGTTGAAGTTCACAAGTCATGAAGGAGCCATAGTTCCCCCATGCTGGCTCAGGAATTCTGGGAGTTGAAGTCCACGAGTGATAAAAGAGCCAAGGTTGCCTACCCCTGGCCTAATTTGTTGTATGAACTCGGAGGATTTAAAATATGTTTTGAAGAGATGACAAGAATGAGGCAGGACAATTCTTTTTAAACTCAGTCTAATCAGCTTTACTATCCAGGCCAGTTACTTTCCTGTCACCTTTGTTCTTTGTTGACTTTGGGAATGGAAAAAAAAAACACCTCACAGGCCTATCTTCAGCTCTGCGGATCTGTTCCTCACTTTGCTATCAAGCTACGAGAATTCCTTTGCAGCTTTTATGGCTCCTGTATTAGAACACATACACCCCGAAGCAGGCATCAGAGGTCAATATTTGCCGTTAATTAATACCCCAGGGGTCTCGATGTAAGGCTAAGGCAGTGTTTCTCAACCTTGACAATTTTAAGGCATGTGGACTTCAACTCCCAGAATTCCACAGCCAGCATTGCTGGCTGTGGAATTCTGGGAGTTGAAGTCCACATGCCTTAAAATTGTCAAGGTTGAGAAACACTGGGCTAAGGTGACCAACCGTCCTCCTTTAGAGAGGACAGTCCTCCTTTTGTGAGTTCTGTCCTCCCTCGAAAAGTGTCCTCCTTCATGTCCTCCTTTTCGATATTTGAAGATTAATCTGCAGGGTTTTTTTTTCTCATAGAACGCTCAGAACGGCGTTCCGGCACCTTTTTTTAATGTTTTTTTTTTCAACTTTTGCATGAGTTGTGCTACTCCCGCTATTGGCGTTCGAAAGCCAATAGGAATTGCTGCTGAGCGCGCCAAAACACCCGGCTGGCAAACTTTGCACATGCAAGTCGTCTGTGTTATTGTTGCAATGAATACAATGTTTCTTTTATTTACGATATGTTTTTCTTCAATTTATTTGTGTCCTCCTTTTCATTGTAAACAAGTTGGTCACCTTAGTAAGGCAGGACGTGAGTCCACTCAGGTAGAACACAGAACAGAGAATCATAGGATTGGAAGGGACCCTGGAGGTCTTCTAGTCCAACCCCCTGCTCAAGGAGGAGTCCCTCTTCCATTTCAGACAAATATCTGAGGGGCGGCCACAAAGAAGAGGGAGTCAAGCTATTCTCCAAAGTGCCTGAAGGCAGGACAAGAAGCAACAGATGGAAATGAATCAAAGAGAGAAGCAACCTGGAATTAAGGAGGAATTTTCTGACAGTGGGAACAATTAATCAGTGGAACTACCTGCCTCCAGAAGTTGTGAATGCTCCAACACTGGAAGTTTTTAAGAAGAGAGTGGACAGCCATTTGTCCAAAATGGTATAGGGCAGCCGTTCTCAATCTGTGGGTCGGGACCCCATTTGGGGTCGAACGGCCATTTCACGGGGGCCGCCAAACAATGCAGTCCGCCATTGTTTTCCCCTTTTTCTTAGCTGTGCTACTCCCTTTTATTCTATTGGCTTTTGAAAGCCAATAGAATAGACTCTCTTGAATAGACTCTAATTCTATTGGCTTTCAAAAGCCAATAGGAATTGTCCAGGCTGTCTCTGCCCTGCTGAGCCTGCCATTCTGCAAACGGTGCTGCAAGATGTCTGCAGCGAAGGCGAGCTGTCTGGAAGCTTCCACCCCTCCCTGCTGAGCAACTACTAAAAATGTAAGGAAAAGAGGGCCAGGGCTGGGAGGTGGGAGGCCGGCGGGCGCAGGGAGGTTGCTGGCGTGCGTGGGGCCCGGCGGGTGCCTTACCTCCCTTGGGCTGGGCCAGCTGGTGGCCCAGCCAGTGGTCACCCTGTGCCGTCGCTGCCCCTTGCCAGCTACGCCTCGGCCGGTGCAAGGGGCGGCACCACACATGCGCGGTGCTCCCGGGCTGGGAAAGTCCTCGACTTACGACCTGTTGGGTATTCCTCGACTTACGACCGGTTGGGGGAGGGGTTGCGGCATTAAAAAGGTTGAGAACCACTAGTATACGGTTTCCTGCCTGAGCAGGGGGTTGGACTAGAAGATCTCCAAGCTCCCTTCCAACTTTTATTATTGTTGTTGTTGTTATTATTATTATTATTATTATATCATTGTCCAATCTCTTTTGGTTAATTCTTCTCCCTGTCAGGAAATTTCTCCTGAGTTCCAGGTAGCTTCTCTCCTTGATGAGTTTCCATCCATTGCTTTTTGTCCTGCCTTCAGACGCTTTGGAAAAATAGGTCGACCCTTTCTATAGAAAGATGGAATTGTGTTTCCAGCCAAATTTCCCTTCTTCACGCAAGGAGGGAGAAAAAAAGGGACCTCGGGAATCAGTACTCATTAAGTTAGGATTACAAAATGAGGATGAATTAGCATAAAGAATCTGTCTGTAAGACAGACCTCAAAGGCATCAAAATTGAGGGAGCAAGCAATCAGCCCTGGGGGGGGTTTCCCCACCCTCTCCAGCCACACATAAAATCTGCTGCTCCTTTGAGCCCCCTCTCCAGAGTAATTGCAGCTAAAATTTCAAGGCAGAGACCCCTCCGAAGAGCCCCGTAAATAAATGACATTCAGCAAGACCAGGGGTAGGCAGCCTTGGCTCTTTTATGACTCGTGGACTTCAACTCCCAGAATTCCTCAGCCAGCATGGGGGAACTATGGCCCCTTTATGACTCGTGGACTTCAACTCCCAGAATTCCTGAGCCAGCATGGGGGAAACTTTGGCCCCTTCATGCCCTGTGGACTTCAACTCCCAGAATTCCTGAGCCAGCATGGGGGAACTGTGGCCCCTTCATGACCTGTGGACTTCAACTCCCAGAATTCCTGAGCCATCATGGGGGAAACTTTGGCCCCTTCATGACTTGGAGACTTCAGCTCCCAGAATTCCCAGAATAAAGGGGCCACATTGCTCACCCTGATAAAATCAAAGCTGCCAATTTTTTCCATCTCTGCCAGTTCCATTGATTCTGCCATCCTTTTGTCATGGTTCCAACAGATGAAACTCTTCAAAGAACTTCGAGGCATTGTTTACCTTAAAGAATCTTTATTTTGAGTAGCATAGCATCGGCATTGCATAATCAAGCCAAAAACTAAATTCCCTTCCCCTGAACACATAGTATCCAAGCACAATTCCCTCCGCCAATTAGCAGTCATAAATCACATTCCCCAATTAGCTTGAAGTGCAGGCTTCCCCTCCTGTTCTCCAGCCCATCAAATCCTTATCAGCTCTGGTTACAATAACCTTGTTTCTCACACTGTGTCGAGTATTGTTATGTCTAGCTGGACTCTCGTTCACATCCCCCCCCCCCCAGCGTCGTCTAACTCTAAAAGCGAAAGGTAAAAGATGGCTACCTTTCCATCTGTTGTCAATGCAAAAACATCCGATGTTAGCAGCGTTGACACCTTTCTTCCATCTTTTCACTGTTATGCCCACAAATGTCTCGCGACAGTTATCCTAAATAAAAAAAAAATCTGCATGAGGTTTTATTTTTTCCAATGATTTGTCCTTTGGCCCTAAAAGGAATATATCTCTGGTGTCGCCGGTGCCAAAGTTTGTGGTTTTTCGTGTCTCATATGAAAGAAAGATGCGTGTCTTCTGGCACATTGTACTTCAATTTATGCTCCTCAAACAGCTTGGAGAGCGCCTCCAGGTATCTCTTATGGAGCTCATCAACTTCGTCTTGGCTGGGATTGTGCTTCTTCTCCACCTGAATGGGTTTTCCCACTGGAGGGATCAAACAGGAGAAATAATAGTTTAATTTAATTTAATTTATCTATTCTATTCTATTATTATTCTCTTCTCTTCTATTCTATTCCTTTATTTGACTTTATTTTATTTTATTATTCTATTCTATTCTATTCTATTCTATTCTATTCTATTCTACTATTCTATTCTATTCTATTCTATTCTATTCTATTCTATATTCTATTCTATTCTATTCTATTCTATTCTATTCTATTCTTTATTTGACTTGACTTATTTTATTTTATTACTTCATTTTATTATTTTATTTTATTTAAACTTGTGTGCCACCCATTTCAACAAAGGCAATTATAGACAATTTATAGACATTGTTTAAAATGCACTACAGATAGTCCTTGACTTACAACAGTTCGTTTAGTGACTGTTCAAAGTTACAACGGCACTGAAAAAAGGGACTTAGGACCAATTTTCACACTTACGACCGTTTGCAGCCTCCGCACGGTCACGTGGTCCAACTTCAGAGGCTTAGCAACTGGCATGTACTTACGACAGTTGCAGCATCCCGGGATGACACGTGATCCCTTTTTTTTGCGACCTTCTGACACGCAGAGTCAAGGGGGAAGCCAGATCCACTTAACAACCGTGAGATTTAACTTAACAATTGCAGTGATCCACTTAAAGAGGGTGGTAAGAAATGTCGTAAAATGGGCCAACGCTCACTGAACAAATGTCCCAGCAACAGAAATGTCGGGCCCAATTGTCATAAGTTGAGGACTTTCTGTAACGTAGTCTTAGCCCAGGGGTCGGCAACCTGAAACACTGAAAGAGCCACTTGGACCCGTTTCCCTCACAACAGAAAAAACTGGGAGTCGCAAAACGTGTGTGCGTGCGTGCGCGCGGAACATGGCACTTGATTGAAGAGGCTGGATCTGCTTCATTTTCTTCCCTCTGAGGCTGGAACCCTCAAAGCCCTTCCCCGCCTTGATCCAGAAAGATTTGCGCCTTTCCCGAACCCCGAATCGGTCCCTTCCACTGAGTCGCCAAGCCTCCCCTCGCTCCTCCTTCCCTGGCATCTACTGTGTTTAAATTTGCTTTTTCTTGGGTGGCTACAGAGCTTCCTTTGTTTTCTTTCCTTCCTATCCCTCTTCTCCCTTCCTCCCCCCCCCCGCCTTCCCTACAATGCCCTTGCGCTGCCGTGTATCCTCCTCTCCCATACATGTTAAATTTTTAAAGTGTGGGCACGCTCTGCCATCCTGGCTTCTCCTCCCCTCAGAAAAGACTGCTCTCCCTCCGCCCCGCAATCTCTCTCTCTCTGGGACTTTCTTCTTTCCGCCTTTTGGCGCAAAGGTTCCGAGGGAGCGGAGGAGGAGGCCGACCGGGAGAAGGAGCTGCTGCAGCAAATCTTCCGAGACGGCCGTAGACGGCTGCTCAGGTTTGCCTATCTCAGCCTGCTGCGGGAGGCTGGAGTTCTGCCTCTGGAGGAAGGTGAAGGGACACGACTGCTTGTTCACCGTCCCAGCCGGGACTGCCGCCCAGTCCGACCCGGGGAGACACATGGCCAGCTCGGCTTTCCAGGGAGCGATGCCCCTGCCGGCTGCCGGCCCAGCTGGGACTGCTGCCCGGCCCGGCCCAGGAAGACGCATGGCCGGCTCGATTTCCCAGGGAGCGATGCCCCCACCGGCCACCAGCCCAGCCAGGACTGCCACCCGGCCCGGCCGGGGGAGACGCATGGCCAGCTCGGCTTCCCAAGGAGTGATGCCCCTGCTGGCCGCCAGCCCAGCCGGGACTGCCACCAAGCCCGGCCCGGGGAGACGCATGGCCTGCTCAGCTTTCCAGGGAGCGATGCCCCCGACGGCTGCTGCCCCAACCGGGACTCCCGCCCGGTCCGACCCGGGGAGACACATGGCCGGCTCGGCTTTCGAGGGAGTGATGCCTCCGACGGCTGCCGGCCCAGCTGGGACTGCCGCCCAGTCTGACCTGGGAAGACGCATGGCCGGCTTGGCTTTCCAGGGAGCGATGCCCCCACCGGCCACCGGCCCAGCCAGGACTGCCACCCAGCCTGGCCCGGGGAGACGCATGGCCTGCTTGGTTTTCCAGGGAGCGATGCCCCCGCCGGCTGCCTCAGCCGGGACTGCTGCCTGGCCCGGGGAGACACTTCGCTGGCTCGGCTTCCCAGGGAGTGATGCCCCTGCTGGCTGCTACCCCAGATGGGACTGCCGCCCGGCCCGGCCGGGGGAGACGTGGCTGGCTCGGCTGCCCAGGGAGCAACCCGGGGACGGCCCAGGAAGCGATGCCCCAGCCGAGACTGCCGCCTGGTACAAGTAAGCCGGGGGGCACGCCACCTGCCCCGCGGCCGCTTCGCAGCAGTGCTCCACGGACTCAGAGCCCCCTCCCTCCCCCCCGCCACTGACCCTCTGTCTCCGGCTCTGCTGCTGCTTGGCCAACGGTCATCCTGGCTGGGCATCGGAGGGGCTGCTCTCCCTCAGGGCCGCAGTTTGCGGGAGGGTTTGCCCGCTCAGCAGATGGTCGGGCGGGCCACTCCCAGCGTGGACCTTGGGGATTCCCCACACGGCTCCACAGCCATGTGCGCCTCAGACGGGGCCAGCCCGGGAAAGGAACTTCCTGGCCGCCCTTCTCCCAGGGGGCAGGGCACCTGGGCGCAGGGCCAATCAGGAGCCCTGCGAGGGGACAAGTCCGCATGAGAGACAGAGGGGGGGAGTGCAAGTGCCTCTCTCTCTCTCTCTCTCCTTGTCTCTCTCTGCAAATGGCGGAGGAGGCTCTGGAGCCGCAGGGGATGGCACAAAGTGCCGCAGGTTGCCGACCCGTGTCTTAGCATACCAGTTGTGTTTCCTCTCTCGCCTACCTGGGAAGGCTAAGGAAACCTCGAACAATCCTCAAAGAAGGAAAAATGCGTCCAATAGATCCTTCCTTGTTTTTGTTTTCTACTTTTGCATTTAAATATTTAAAAAGCAACGTGGCGGCTGAGATAATCAATAATTCAAAAACACACAAATATCTTTAGTACAAGTCTCAAACTATTACATTAAATATTTCCTCTCTTTTCCCCTTTGTGTTTACTGTCTCAAGTTTAAACTAATACAATTCTTATTATATCAAGTAAATAAAAATAACGTTCTTACATTTATCAATAATTTTTAGTTTATACCTATCCTAGTAATATTTAACATTCAATCTTTATACTATCAATGTCCTAATTAGTTTTTCCCAATTTTTAGTTTCCCATTAATATTTAAATTTAACATTTAATATTTATAATTTCCAAGTTTTAAATAACCACAGTTCCCTTTATCCCAATTCATCACAAAATCTAATGTTCTATTAATTTCCAAATGTCTTAAATTTAGTAACCAAAATTTCTCTTATGTCAACATTAAATACTTCCTCTCTTTTTCTGTTCGTGTCTACAATCTCATATTTGCTAATAATTTTTATTATAGCAGCTAAGTAAAAACATATTTATTACATTTATCAACAGAGTTTTAGCTTACATATATCTTAATTACTTTTATATTCAACCTTCATAAGCAAACCAATATTCAGATTTAACTTTTAATATTTATACTTCCAAGTTTTAAATGATCAAAGTTTTCTTTATCTCAGCTCATGACAAAATCTAGTATTCAAAGTACACATCTTGTCTATTTGAGTGTGTTCTATTTTAATTCTCATTAATAAGTCAAAACCGCAATTTTCTTCAGCCTTATTCTAGCTTTCTATCTTTGCCAAGTCGCCTTCCTTGTTTTACCTGCATCTCATTGCTGGGTGCCACGGAAGAAACACGGACTTACCCACGGTCAAGATTGGCTTCCGGTATGGAAGAAACCCAAAGGTGTACTGGAAGATCCCTCTGGCGTAGAAGAGAGGCAGGGAGAATCCCATGATCTTCTGCAAACGGTCTTGTGTCCACCTCAGCCAGGATCCTTTGGGGTTTTCGACCTGATCATACAGCTCATTCTCTCCGAAAGAGAACACGGGGACGAGCGGCGTGCTAGGAACCGAGAGGAACCAGAAGGAGAGATGGAATCAAACAGGTTGAGATAACCGAGGAAGGCTGGGTGGCTGCAAATAATGGATTCGAGCATTCTTTCTCAAGCTTTGCATGTTGAAGGGAAACACGGGAATACTTCATGTGATCAGTGGTGGGATTCAAATAGGTGAACAACCGGTTATCTACGTGGATGCCGCTTCCGGAAGTCCATTCTGGGCCTGGGCAACAAACAAATTAGTGACCGGTTCTGCCAATGTGGTGTGAACTAGCTAAATCCCACCACTGTGTGTGATGTACATTGTACAAGACGATCAGGACCCCCTCAGAAGCTGTTCCCACTTACCCGTTCTCTATGGCCAGCCGAACGAAGCCCTTGCGGTTCTGTAACACGAGATTGTAAGCTCCGGGATGGGCATCTAGGGCTTCCTTGGCCCCTCCCACACCTATCATTACGATATTCCCACCTTCCTTCTTCCTCAAGACATAGGAAGCAGATTCCTTGGACGAGGAAATTAAACCTGGGTGACGCAAAGCAGGAAAAAGAAGAACATTAAAGCGCCGTACAACACACACACACACACACACACACACACACACACACACACACACATTGAATAGCCTTAACTGAGAATAACAGAGCTGGAGGGGACATTGGAGATCATTTAGTCCAGCCCCCTGCTCAAGCGGGAGACCATGCTATTTCAGACAAAGGGCTGTCCAGTCTCTTCTTGAGAGTCCTCAACTTATGACCACAACTGAGCCCCCAATTTTCCATGGCTAAGCCAGGCAGTTGTTAAGTGATTTGATGACCTTTTTGCCACATTTGTTGAGTGAATCGTAAGGAGTCAAGAGCAACCTGTAAATGGCATGAAAACCAATTCACCTTTGCGCCAGAGCAAAATCCGGCCAAATTCCCAAAGGATCTCCAGTATTCTCTAAATGGGAAAAAGCTTTCAAGATGCTCAGAGTCCTTGCAGTCCTAGTGGACAATCACTTAAATCACTTTCGACGCGACGGCAGCCGAAAAAGCTAATACAATCCTGGGTTGTGCAAACGGAGGCATAGAATCAAAATCAGGTGAACTATTAGCACCGCTTTATAAAGCATTAGTAAGGCCACACCGGGAATACTGCATCCAGTTTTGGACACCACATTACAAAAAAAAATGTTGAGACTTTGGGAAAAAGTTCAGAGAAGAGCAACTAGGACAGTGATGGCCAACCTTTTAGAGACCGAGTGCCCAAACTGCAACCCACTTATGCATCATTGGGTGCTGGCTGGGTGTAGCCCATTGGCTGGATATGGCCAATTGGGGGGTGTGGCCAATTGGGGGGGTGGCCCATTGGCTGGGCATGGCTGTAGTGGTAACGACAGATTGGGTGGGACTAAAAAGTTCAATCAATCAATTCCAACTTTGCAAGATCTTTTTTTTTCCCCGCAAAAGTTGAAATTGATTGATTGATTGAACCTTTTTTTTTTTTTTTTGCATACCGCAGCGGAGGCCTAGAGCAAAAAGGTTTTATAAAACCCAGCTGAAGGCCTAGGACTGGGGCGACGGCGCGCGTGCCCACAGAGAGGGCTCAGAGTGCCGCCTCTGGCACACATGCTAGGATGATGAAAGGCCTAGAAACAAAAAACATATGAAGAACGGATGCAGGACTTGGGTATGGCTAGTTTAAAGAAAAGAAGGACTGGGGCGGACAGGATAGCAACATTCCAGTATTTGAGGGGCTGCTACAAGGAGGAGGGGGTCAATTTATTTTCCAAAGCAGCAGAAGACAAGACAAAAAACAATGGATGGAAACTAATCCAGGAGAGAAGCAACCTGGAATTAAGGAGAAACTTCCTGACAGTGAGAACAATCAACCAGTGGAACGACTTTCCTCCAGAAATTGTGGGTGCTCCATCACTGGAGGTTTTTAAGAATGGACTGGACAGCCATCTATCTGACATGGTATATAAGGTCTCCTGCTTGAGCAGGGGGCTGGACTAGAAGACCTCCAAGGTCCCTTCCAGCTCTTTTCTGATTGACCGATTGATTTTGCTCTTCCAAAAGTTTCCCAACGAATCAGAAATCCTTTCCACGTCGGCTTACCTAAACTCATCCAGTAATCCCGGAAAAAGGGGACTCGAAACAACATACTCAACATCATCGGGTGAAGCTTCAGACCTGGGAAGTGTTTGGAAAAGCCGTTGGCTTCGGTGCACAAATTAATGAAGCCGCCAGCTGGGAAGATGGCGTGAGGATGGAAGCCGAAGATGTAGTTCTTGGATGGATCCAAATCTGCCGTCTTCACCAGCTGGAAGGTCAAAGGGATTTAGGATACTTGTCCATTTCTTACTTACTTATTTATTTATTTATATCCAACCTTAATTACTCCCCCCTTTTTTACTGGTGATGATAAGGATTCTGTTGCTTTGCATGTACACTGAGTGCTTCTGCACCGGGGACAATTTCCTTGTGTGTCTTGGCCAAATAAAGGATTCAGCTCAATCCAATCCAATCCAAGTCCATTATTTTTAGCAAATAACTCAAGGTGGCGAACTTATCCAACCCCACTTTCCTGTTTTTATTTTCCTCACAACAACCCTGACAGAGAGAGGGGGGGAGGATAGGACTGAGCGAGGGAGAGAGAAGAAGGGAGGAAGGGAGGGAGGTTGAGGGAGGGAGGGAGAGAGAGGGAGGGAGAGAGAGCGAGAGAGGGAGGGAGAGAGAGAGAGAAAGAGGGACAGAGAGAGAGGGAGGGAGGGGAGAGAGAGCAGGGGAGGGAGGGAAGGAGGAAGGGAGGAAAGGAAGGGAGGGAGGGAGGAAGGAAGGGAGAGAGGGACGGTAGGAGGGAGGGAGGAAGAGAGAGGGAAAAGGAGAGGGGAGGGGCCAAGGCACTTAGCCAGCTTTCTCCCCAGAGAAAGAAATATTTTGGGGAATATTAAAAAGGCAGAATATTATATTTCCCCAAAGGGATAATGGAGAAAATTTTAGGCCAGTGGTGGTGAACCTATAGCACGCGTGCCAGAGGCAGCACTCGGAGCCCTCTCTGTGGGGATACGTGCCATTGCCCCAGCCTCGCCTCCCCCCACGACCCTGTCACCAGCAGCCCCCCTGGAGGAGTCACCCCTGAGCGTGGCCCACGCGGAGCAGCGCAGCCAAGGACATGGCAGCCAGGCAGTGTAGACAAGACTCTGCCCTTACGCCCCATCACGCACAGTTGATGCTGTGGGGCGCGGGCAGATGCGTGGCCGCCATGGCGCTGCTGGTGGGCCCTGGAGGCGGTGAGTGGCCCTGGAGGCAGGCGGGGTCGGGGACAGTGTGGGGGCGGAGCATTGGCAGGACAGGGGGTGGAACGGGGGCTTGGCCAGTTTCTGTCTCAGGCAGAAACAACTCCCCCCCCCGAAGTCTCTCTGCCCCAAGCAGAAACCAGCTCTGTAGAAATGCAGATTTGATAATCCTTTCAGAAAGACTGGAGCCAGAAAGCTTGGAGCTGATGGGATTAGAAAAAGACCCCTAGAACCAGCAACCCCTCACCCAAAAATCCAACACAGGACATAGCCATCAGCCACAGCCCCAGGGAAGCAGGACATGACCGTTAGGACGTAATAGGATTAACCCACCACCATCAGGATACCAAAAGGACACCTCTGATCCTCAGGTCAAAGTTCATGCCACGGGAACAAGAACGAGTCCAAACACAAAAGCCCAAGTAGGTATAAAAACCCACCACTCCCAGCAATATGTGGTCAGCTGCCTCAGAGCCACATGCTGTTGTACTTCTGCTCTTCAATTAACAAGAACCTTCTTTCAAAGGCAGCCTCCATTTTATTTATTCCCGTCTTGGACAGGACCCTGATGAAGATATTCCTTTCGACAATGCCTAAGGCAGGACTAGAACTCAGCGTCTCCTGGTGATTGGCCCAAAGTACCTATCCGGCTTTCGTGCCTAAGGTGGGACTAGAAGTCCTGATCTCCTGCTTTCTAGCCTGATGCCTTAACCACTAGGCCAAACTGGCTCTCTTATGCTGTCTCGGCTCTCTTTTGTAAGAAAGACGGTGAAAGGATGGGTTATACTGGGCTGGATTGTATGACCTCTGAGGTCCCTTCTGACTCTTACATTCTATGAGGCTAAGATGACCCCTTGCCTTGTTTCTCAAAACAACACCTGCCATTTTTTTCCCCTGCCACACTCATTGATCTGAGCACACTGTTAAATAACCTAACGGCTTTTCCCCTCCTGAACTTCCAGGCTCCTTCTGCTCACTGCATTCAATTTATCACCAGGCGCATCAGGCACAGGCAGATCCCAGCTGTTTACTAGCCACTCGCAATGGGCTTCTTTCCCAGTTCCTTCTGATTAATGAGGCTGTTATGGAGCTCATGGCTACAAACTGGCCTGGTTGGGTACATCATGTTCCCCCATTTATCCTCACAAAGTTAATTCTTTAGAAATAGGATTATCGCTCTCTCTTTCTCCCTCTCGCTCTCATTCCCTCTCTTCTCTCTCTCTCTCTCTCTCTCTCTCTCTCTCTCTCTCTCTCTCACACACACACACACACACACACATACAGACACACACACATACACACACATTTATTTCTCTATCTATCTCTATTTCTTTATCATATATCTATCTATCTATCTATCTATTTCTATCTATCCATCTATCTCTATCTGTCTGTTTGAGTCTGTCTGTCTATCTATCTATCTATCTATCTATCTATCTATCTATCTATCTATCTATCTATCTATCTATTGTTGTTAATTGCAAAGTTGTGTCTGACCCATTGCAACCCCATGAACAATGTTCCTCCAGGTCTTCCTGTCCTCTACCATCTTCTATCTCTATCTCTATCTCTATCTCTATCTATATCTATCTGTCTGTGTCTATCTGGAAATTTTTAAGAAGAGACTGGACAGCCATTTGTCCGAAATGGTGTAGGGTTTCCTGCCCGAGCAGGGGGTTGGACTAGATGACCTCCAAGGTCCCTTCCAACTTTACTATTATTATTATTATTATTATTATTATTATTATTATTATTATTATTATTATTATTATCTAAATATCTATCTATCTATCTATCATATATCTATCTATCATCTATCTATTTTTATTTCTCTGTCTCTCTATCCATATCTATCTATCTATCTATCTATCTATCTATCTATCTATCTATCTATCTATCTATCACATTTTGTTCACATAGTAGCATTCCTTTTTGGCACAATTTACCCCAGTTAAAGAAGATCTAGGGTATTTTAATTTAATTAAATGCCTTTTTATTACTGATTAGATACAACCATCAAACCTGCTTCTGGGATCAGGAGAATCTGCCTTCCTAAAAGAATAAATGTTGATTCTGGACTTCTCCCAAATTCTGCTCTGATACCTAGAACAAGAACCACTTAGCACCATCAACCTCTTACACGTTTGAAGGCCCAAGGATTTATCATGGTATGATTTTCATTTTGAAGAGGTAGTTCGATGACAGGCAGTGGGTGACTTGGCAAAGGAAAAGATTCATGGAGCTTACATTTTGACAGTGGGCGTATCAGCGAAATTGCCCAATTGCCCATCTTAATTTCATTCCCACACAGAAAATCTTCTGCTGGCAAAGCATTGTGGGTTGCCTTGCATAACATTTCCCATCGTATTTTGACATTTTAATAAAAAGAATAACAATACAAGCTTTTGAAAGCCGCGTGCCAAAATAAAACTAGAAGGAAGCAAAAAAGGATATTTATATTATTGACCACACGGCCAGGTATTTAGATTAGAGATGGCATTTTATTTACCCATTGGGTCTTTCTCAAGGACCTGAGAGAGGCAGAGGTTGATCTTTAATGGTGTTAAAGGTCTGGTTGAAGGATGTCAGCAGTTCCAGACCAAGCTGCCTTTTGCAATTGACCGATGGGGATATTGTCAATGCCGATGGTGTTCCAGTGGTGCTCCACTGTGATAGTGCTGTGATATTTATCACATGAAAACCTGACCTATAATACAAAATCCTCAACTTATGACTGTAATGGAGCTGCCCATTGCCGTCGTAAGTCGTAAAGTTATACAGAGGTCACTGATGTTACGACTTTTGTTGTTGTGGTTGTTTAGAACAGAACAGAACAGAATAGAAAGCAGAATAGAATAGAATAGAATAGAATAGAATAGAATAGAATAGAATAGAATAGAATAGAATAGAATAGAATAGAATAGACCTTGGATGTCTTCTAGTCCAGCCCCCTGCTCAAGCAGGAGAACCTATACCGTCTCAGACAGGTGAATATCCAATCTCTTCTTAAAAACCTCCAGTGATGGAGCGCCCACGATTTCTGGAGGCAAGCTATTCCACTGGTTGATTGTCTGTCCTCACTGTCAGGAAGTTTCTCCTTAATTCCAGGTTTTTTCTCTCCTTGATCGGTTTCCACCCGTTGCTTCTTGTCCTGCCTTCAGGTGCTTTGGAGAATACCTTGACTCCCTCTTCTTTGTGGCAGCCCTTGAGATACTGGAACACTGCTATCATGTCTCCCCTCTTTCTTCTTTTCTTTAGACTAGCCAAACCCAAGTCCCGCAGCCGTTCTTCATATGTTTTAGTCTCCAGGCCTTTGATCATCTTAGTTGCTCTTCTCTGAATTCTTTCCAAACTCTCAACATCTTTTTTGTGATATGGTGACCAAAAATGGCTGCAGTATTCTCGGTGTGATCTTAGTAGGGTTTTTATAAAGCGGGAATAATACTTTGCATGATTTTGATTCTATGCCTTTGTTTATACAACCCAGGATTGTATTAATTTTTTGGGCCGCTGCTACATACTGCTGGCTCATGGTCAGGTGATCGTCCACTAGGACTCCAAGGTCCCTCTCACAGTTACTGTTTTTAAGCCAGGTCTCGCCCAATCTGTATTTGTGCCTTTGGTTTTTGCCTGCCAAAATGTAAGACTTTGCTTTTCCCCAGATAGTATGAAAAAGAAAAATAGGGCTTTTTTTTTTTTTTTTTTTTTGGTGTGTACAATCTTCCTCCTTAAACCCCAGGCCAAAAAGAAAGCTCTTTGTTGTATTTCAAATGCCTGCAACACCTGTTTGGCTGTAGGCCAAAGAACCACGTCAAAGAAAGATAATTGTATGAGAAAACGACCCCCCAGCAATCTCTCTTTTTTAAAAAAAATCCCTCTTTAGCCCTCTTCCCACACCACAAAGAGGCTTTTGAACCCGGTCAAGTGGGAACAACCTGGGTTATGTTGACAGGAAGATGCCACTTTCTAGATTTGATTGCAAAAGTAAAGAAAAAAAAACTACAATTTGGCCGATCATTTACGCAACATTTGTGGTTATATTAACTGGATATATGATTCCCACAGCAGTTTTGGAGAGTTGATATATATAATAAAAAAATCTGATTTTCCCCATTGGCTTTCCCTGTCAGAAGGTCACAAAAAAAGATCAGGGGATCCCTGGGACACTGCAGTGGTCATAACTGTGAGTCAGTTGCCAAGGATGTGAATTTGGATCACGTGACCGTGGGGATCCATGCAATCAGACTCCTGATTTTTTTTTCATACTGTGCCACCAGGGGGCAGCACCTGGCTGCTTCGCCTGTACTGAAAAGCTAATTAAGGCCAAGGCTGGTATCACCAACTACTGCTTTGTTTACGTCAGGGGTCTTCAAACTTGGCCCTTTTATGAGTTGTGGACTTCAACTCCCAGAATTCCTGGGAGTTGAAGTCCACACCTCTTAAAATGGCCAAGGTTGAGACACCGGTTTAGCTCTTTCTGAGTTAGCGTTATTTCCCCCTCACATTATATCAGGGGTCTTCAAACGCGGCACTTTTATGACTTGTGGACTTCAATTCCCAGAATTCCTCAGGCTGGCTGAGGAATTCTGAGAGTTGAGGTCCACAAGTCATAAAAGGGCCATGTTGTGTCCTGAGCCTGCTGAAGTATTCAACAGGCTCAGAAATGTTGCAAATGGTCCCGGGCAGAACAAAAGCTGCTCGGGACCAGACTGGCTGTCGCCAGCCTTGCGCGCATGCGCAAGGCGCAAAAACAGCCAGCTTCTATTGGTTAACATTGTCTGGGTTCAGAGCCAGAGGTTGGTTGTAGGAGAAGAGTAATAAAGAGCTTGTTGTCTTCACCATGTGTCTTCGTCAATTGCCAACAAACGGAAAACACAACAGGCCAAGTTTGAACACCCCTGCATTATGTGATGCCACAAGGTAGAAGAGCAGATTGGGGACAAAGCATAGCAGGCTGAGGAATTTTGGGAGTTGACGTCCACATACCTTAAAATGGCCGAGGTTGAGAAACACCGTTTAGCTCTTTGTGAGTTAGCATTATTTCCCCTCACATTATGTTAGGGGTCTTCAAACTTGGCCCTTTTATGACTCATGGACATTCCTCAGCCTTATTCTAAGGAAAGAATAGAATAGAATAGAATAGAATAGAATAGAATAGAATAGAATAGAATAGAATAGAATAGAATAGAAAATATGGAATGGAATGGAATGGAATGGAATAGAAAATATGGAATGGAATAGAAATAGAACAGAACAGAGCAAAACACAATAGAATAATAGAGCTGGAAGGGACCTTGGAGGTCATCTAGTCCAACCCCCTGCTCAGGCAGGAAACCCTGTACCATTTCAGACAAATGGCTGTCCAGTCTCTTCTTAAAAACTTCCATTGTTGGAACAGAACAGAACAGAATACAGAATAATGGGAAAGAATGAAACAGAATAGAATGGCATGGCATGGCATGGCATGGCATGGGATAGCATGGGATGGGAGGGAAGGGAAGGGAAGAGGAGAAGGAGGAGGAGAAGAGAAGAGAAGAGAAGAGAAGAGAAGAGAAGAGAAGAGAAGAGAAGAGAAGAGAAGAGATTTTTTTATTGGCCAAGAGTGATGGGACACACAAGGAATTTGTCTCCACTGCATCATCTCTCAGTGCACATGCAAGCAACAAGCAATAAATCATGATCATAATCATAAAATACAATCATCATTTATCCATTAAATGACAGTGATTGAGTTTTACCCCACTGATTTTTTACCCCAAAATCACTTTTTTCAGGTCTGTTGTAACCTCAAACGGTCACTAACTGAATGGTTGTAAGTCAAGGACTGCTTGTATAAAACCCCTGTCATCTCCTTGACAGCCTCTTTCTCCACCCATTATGCAGCTGGAGGTTCTGCTGCCTCTTATCCAATCGTTCCCTAAGCAGCATCTCTTCGTCCCCGTCTCCCAAGGTCTTCCTCCCATGCCATTATACTCCTTCCCTCTAAGGGGACACGTACCGAGACCGGGAAATAATCTTTCATGTATCACCAGATGACCAAATTCCGCATCCGGTGGGAGCTCCGCCCATCTTTGCTCGGGGTGTCCCAGTCGAACGCCCACCAGACAGCATAGAGGGCGCTGATCAGCCAGAAGCGTGTGAAGAGGAGGAGGATGAAGAGGGTAATGGAGCACTGAGCTGGAGGAAGAAAAGGGAGAATTGTTAGGGGTCTTCCACGTTAACGCGTTCGTTTCCCTAATCGGGAATAAGAGAGCTGGAAGGGACCTTGGAGGTCTTCTAGTCCATCCCCCTTCTCAAGCAGGAAACCCTATTCCATTTCAAACAAGTGACTGTCCAGTCCAGAGGTAGGCAACATTGACTTCAACTCCCAGAATTCCTGAGCCAGCCATGATTAAGAGACCCAAACTGATTGGAAGTCTCACACTGCAATGAACAAGGACATTCATTCAATTTCATATCTATTAAGATTGTCAGCCAAGCAGGGACAAAGATAGCCAGAGAAATTATGAAGGCTGAGAAACAGGCCCCTTGTCAGCCAATAGGAGTGCTGATTTATTACTCGCCTACAAGGTACTTAGGAGCCAAGGGTATGACAATTAATGACTTAATAGCTGGTCACCAACACCCTAAGCATCCAGCCACATGTGTTTTGCCAACATGTGACTCTCAGCAGAAGAAGAGGGGGAAATTCAATATTAAATTACCTATAGGAATGAACAAACAAGAAAAACCAGAAGGATCTTCAGCATAGTAAGTCTCTCCTTAGAATTCCTGGACAATAAATGTTTGTTTTAAATCATTTCTATCGAGTAATCTGTCTGCTTAGATTGAATTCAGAGTCACGTGTTCCGTCTGGACAGAACACTCACGCTGCAATGAACAAGGACATTCGTTCAATTTCATATCTATTAAGATTGTCAGCCAAGCAGGGACAAAAATAGCCAGAGAAATTATGAAGGCTGAGAAACAGGCCCCTTGTCAGCCAATAGGAGTGCTGATTTATTACTCGCCTACCAGGTACTTAGGAGCCAAGGGTGTGACAATTAACGACTTAATAGCTGGCCACCAACACCCTAATTAACAACTAAAAGCCACACAAGCCAGGCACCATATAAATACAACCTGAAGAACAGATCAGTGTGCACCCCTTCTGGAGAGAGAGAAATTGAATAGAATGGAGCTGGAGGGACCTTGGAGGTCTTCTAGTCCAGCCCCCTACTCAAGCAGGGGAACCAGTGGTGGGATTCTATCTCTCTCTAGTCTATAGCACAGTCCTTTCAGCGGTTCCAAGAAGGCTCCACACCCATTTGCACCACTCAGGTGATCCTGAGGACACAGATAAACCTCCAAGTGGCCTCAACGACTTTCTAAAGGGATGCAAATGACCAGTTTTTCTGCAAGGAGTATAAATCCTTCCATTCCCCACCATCCAGTCAGAACTGAAGAAGCTTCTTGGAGGAGAAGTGAAACGTCTTCACAGGAAAAACAAGAAAGTCCAGTTGCCTCTTGAAAAAGCACCTTTGGGACAGTGATGACCTGGACGACAGAGAATCTCCCTCCACAAGAAGTGCCCACTTGATCTACGCTTCCAAACTGACCCCTGTTCATTTTCCGATGGAAAAACATTTCAGTGCTCTATTTCAAAATAAAAGCAGCATGGTAACCTATCAAAATTCTCCACGGTGTTCCTGGAAGAGAAATTTCTCCACTTTCCCAAGGACAGGATTTCCCCTTAGCTGTGTGTCAAGAATGAAACTTTGGCAGCTACAGGCCTCTTCGTTCCAACTTGCCATTAGAGTAAGGGGGAGGGAGGAGGTGTTGCGTTAGGATTGTTTAAGATGAAGTTGAAGTCCACAAGTCATGAAGGGACCATAGTTCCCCCATGCTGGCTCAGGAATTCTGGGAGTTGAAGTCCACGAGTCATGAAGGGGCCATAGTTCCCCCATGCTGGCTCAGGAATTCTGGGAGTTGAAGTCCACGAGTCAGGAAAGGGCCATAGTTCCCTCATGCTGCCTCAAGAATTCTGGGAGTTAGTCCACAAGTCATGAAGGGGCCATAGTTCCCCCATGCTGACTCAAGAATTATGGGAGTTAGTCCACGAATCATGAAGGGACGATAGTTCCCCAAGCTGGCTCAGGAATTCTGGGAGTTGAAGTCCACAAGTCATGAGGGGGCCAATTTCCGGAGAAAAGTCATTCCGCTAATTAATTATTCTCACTGTCAGGAAATTTCTCCTTAGTTCCAAATTGCTTCTCTCCTTGATTAGTTTCATCTAGGATATGTTATAAAGGTAGTCCTTGGCTTACAGCCCCTTTGGGACTCAAAATTCCTGTCGTTAAGTGAGAGTGCTATGAAGCGAATTTTGCCCTGTTTTACTCCTTCCTTGCCACAAATGAACCACTGCAGTCAAATTAGCCACACAGTTGTTAAATGAATCTGGCTTTCCCCATTGCTTGTTAGATGGTTGCGAAAGGGGATCACATGACACAGGGGTCCCCAACCCCCAATCCGTGGACCGGTACCAGGCCATGGCATGCGAGCAACAGGTCCGCACAAACAAGAAAAGCCCCATCTGCGGGATACAAGCAGCACACAAAACCATACACCCTCTGTTCCACGGAAAAATCTCTCTCCACGGAATCGGTCCCTGGTGCCCAAAAGGTTGGGGACCTCTTCCTTAAAAGACAGCCCCCTCCCTTCCTCCCCCCCCAGTGACCTCCATATCCTTCAAAACATCCCCTTCATTAGGAATAACCATCTTTTATTTTTACCCATGCAAAAAAAAGTGAAGACCCATTGAAGCACCGAAGCCGTCTGAAGCCGTCTCTCCCACGGGATGTAGAGAGGAGCGAATTCAATCTTCATCCTAGCAGCCGAGCCCGTTTCCACCCTCTTCGGACTGAAGATGCTGACCCAACGTTGTGGTGCTGGTTGCAGGAGGAAGGGGCAAAGTCTGTGGCCTCTGCCGGCCCAGGAGGAACACGGTGCTGGGTGCAATTACAGTAATTAATGTGGAAATCTGGAGGAAACTCAGCCCCTTTTGGCACTCTGGACCGGTTCAGTGTGTAGGGCTGGGTCATAAATTCTTGCTTCTCTGTTACGTCTCAGCCACCTCACCCAAAAGCAGCAGAAACGTTCAAGAGAAGTTGGAAGGGACCCATCTTCCTTCTGGTGCACCTTCTCCTCTTGGGAAAGACGCCAATGGAGCATTGGAAAGCATGTTCCACCTGCCTTCATGGATTTATTAGATTTTTTTAAAACCCGGCTTTATTAGTTTATAAGTAATACAAAGTGGCAAACATGCATAATATTCCTTCTTCCTTCCCCCCAATAACAACGACCCTGTGAGGTGGGATAGGCTGGGAGACAGAAGGACTAGCTCAAAGTCTCCTAATTGGCTTTCATATCTCCTAAGGCAGGACTAGAACTCCCAGTCTCCTGGTGACTGGCCAAAGTCACCCAGCCAGCTTCCATGCCTAAGGCAGGACTAGAACTCCCTGACTCCCAATTTCTAGACCAGCCCCTTAACCTCGAGTCCAGACTCTTATGGCCTAGTGTGATGCGTCACCCATTTAAGGAGCCACTCCTTGGATTAGAGCAGTGGTTCTCAACCTTTTTAACGCCGCGACCCCCAATCGGTCGTAAGTCGAGGACTACTCAACCAGTCATAAGTCGAGGACTACTCAATTGGTGCAGCACCGTTTGCAGAATGGAACTTTTGGCGGGCTCAGCAGGGCAGAGACAGCCTGGACAATTCCTATTGGCTTTTGAAAGCCAATAGAATTAGACTCTATTCAAGAGAGTCTAGTCTATTGGCTTTCAAAAGCCAACAGAATAAAAGGGAGTAGCACAGCTAAGGAAAAGGGGGGAAAAAATGGCGGACTGCGTTGTTTGGTGACCCCCGTGAAATGGTCGTTTGACCCCAAATGGGGTTCCGACCCACAGATTGAGAACCACTGGGTTAGAGTCTTCTGCTGAGTCGGCTCTCCCGTTTTTCCAATGCTTCTTCCCACCGTATGGTCAGAATCCTCAAATAATTTAAAATATTTCAATGCTGGTTTGAGAGCCTGCCTTATTAGGGGGACGGCAGAAACTCTGAAGCCGATTTTTTCCATCCGGCGTGTCTTTCTGCCACGAGGGAATGTTCCAGAATGTTTCCCAATCCGAAGACATCCAGCAGTGATGGGTGAAAGGCCATTCCATGCACTCTACAGAGAGAGAATTGTGCAAGGAGAGGTGGGGCTTCTACACACCCAGACAGCCCTTAGTCCTACCTAAAAAAAAAAAAAACAAAAACGAACCCACCCACATGAAAACCACGTTTATTTCCTTCCTTACCTTGCAGAAGAATGATAGAGAACCAGAAGATTAGAAAAATTAACGTCCTTGAGTTACAACAGTTCATTTACTGACCGTCCAAAATTACAACAGCACTGAAGCGACTTATGACCATTTTTCACACATGACAATAGCTGCATCATCCCCATGGTCACCGCATCTACATGGAGGGAAGTGTGTAGTGGGGTGCCCCAGGGCTCTGTTCTGGGCCCAGTGCTCTTCAACATCTTCATCAACGATTTGGATGAGGGGATAGATGGGGAACAGATCAAATTTGCAGATGACACCAAACTGGCAGGAATAGCCAACACTCCAGAAGACAGGCTGAAGATACAGGAGGATCTGGACAGACTTGAACACTGGGCGCTATCTAACAAAATGAAATTTAAGGGTGAAGAAAGCAAGGTTCTATATTTAGGCAAGAAAAACCAAATGTGCAGGGGAATAGTATAGGGGGTACCTTGCTCAACAGTAGCAACTGTGAGAGGGATCTAGGAGTCCTAGTGGACAATCACTTAAATATGAGCCAGCAGCTGCCAAAAAAGTTTTGGGGCACTCGGTCTCTAAAAGGTTCGCCATCACTGTTATAGGGTTTCCTGTCTCAGCAGGGGGTTGGATTAGATGACCTCTAATATCCCTTCCAACTTTATTATTATAATGGATCATCACACAGTCAGTCAGGTGTTCAGACTGGATTTGGCATTTTGTCTACCTATCGAGTCCTTACCCAGGACCTGGGATAGGCAGATGTGGATGTTTGATGGTCTTACAGATATCGTCGCAGGATGGAAGCAGTTCCTAATAAGGCTGCCTTTTGCAATTGACTAATAGCGAATTTGTCAATGCCAATGGTGTTCAAGTGGTGCTCCAGTTGTTTTGGGATTGCACCCAAGGAGCCTATGACTATTGGTACTACCCTTGCTTGCTTTTGCCACAGTCTTTCTATTTCTATTTGTAGGTCTTTGTATTTTGTTATCTTCTCCAGTTCTTTCTCGTCTATTTTGCTGTCTCCAGGCACTGCCACGTCCACTATCCAGACTTTTTTGTCTTTCTTATCGACAATTGTTAAGTCCAGGGTGTTATGTTGCAGGTGCTTGTCTGTTTGAATTCTGAAGTCCCAGAGCAGTTTAATTTTATCATTTTCTATGACTTTCTCTATTTTATGATCCCACCAGTTTTTGCTTACAGGCAAATGATATTTTTTGCAGATCTTCCAATGCACCATTGTTGCTACTTTGTCATGCCGCTGCTTGTAGTCAGTCTGTGCAATCTTCTTGCAACAGCTTACCAGGTGGTCCACTGTTTCTTCAGCTTCTTTGCATAGGCGCACTTACTGTCTGTTGCTGTCTTCTCAATTTTGACTTTATATGCATTTGTCCTTAAGGCTTGGTCTTGTGCAGCCAGAATTAGTTCTTCGGTCTCTTTCTTCAATGATGATGATTGCCATCTCTGCCAATTCCATTGATTCCACCATCTTTTTGTCATGGTTCCGACAGATGAAACTCTTCAAAGAACTTCGAGGCATTGTTTACCTTAACAAATCTTTATTATGAATAGCATAGCATCGGCACTAACATAATCGAAGCCAAAACCTAAATTCCCCTCTCCTGAGGGCATAGTATCCAAGCACAATTCCCTCATCCAATTAGCTGTCATAAATCACATTCCCCAATTAGCTTGAAGCACGGGCTTCCCCTCCCATTCTCCAGCACACCAAATCCTTATCAGCTCTGGTTACAATAACCTTGTTACTCATGTTGGGTCCAGTGTTGTTATGTGTGCATTGGTAACTGATAGACGAGAATATCTATAGCTCAGGCTTAAATTGTGGGTTGCTTGCTGCTTTCAAAGCTTAGTGGTTTTCTTCCAGACGTTTCATTGCCAAACAAGGTAATATCATCAGCCCCACCCACTATTGGCAGTGACGATGTTCCCTAGTTGGGTAATGAAATATTTGCAAGAAAACCACCAAGCTCAGAGAGCACCAAAGACCCTCGTTTCAACCTGTGAGGTTTTATTTTTTCCATCGATTTGTCCATTGGCCCCAAAAGGAATATATCTTAATGGAAGAGTCGCTTGTCTCTTGCGGCTTAGATGTTTTCAGATCTTTGTCGCCGGTGTCAAAGTTTGTGGTTTTTCGTGTCTCATACGAAAGAGAGATGCGTGTCTTCTGGCACGTTGTACTTCAATTTATGCTCCTCAAACAGCATGCAGAGCGCCTCCAGGTATCTCTTATGGAGCTTATCAAGTTCATCTTGGCTGGGATTGTGTTTCTTCTCCACCTGAATGGGTTTTCCCACTGGAGGGATCAAACAGGAGAAATAATAGTTTAATAATTTAATTTAATTTAATTTATCTATTCTATTCTATTATTATTCTATTCTATTGTATTCTATTATTATTCTATTATTCTATTATTATTCTATTCTATTCCTTTATTTGACTTGATTTTATTTTATTCTATTCTATTCTACTCTATTCTTTATTTTATTATACTTGACTTACTTTACTTTATTTTATTACTTCATTTTATTATTTTATTTTATTTAAACTTGGTTGCCACCCATTTAACCAAAAGCGACTATAGGCATTTTATAGACATTGTTTAAAATGCACTACAGATAGTCCTTGACTTGCAGCAGTTCGTTTAGTGACCGTTCAAAATTACAACGGCACTGAAAAAAGGGACTTAAACCCAATTTTCACACTTATGACCATTGCAGCCTCCGCACAGTCACGTGGTTAAACTTCAGAGGCTTGGCAACTGGCATGTACTTATGACAGTTGCAGCGTTCCGGGGTGACACGTGATCCCTTTTTTTGCAACCTTCTGACACACAGAGTCAAGGGGGAAGCCAGATCCACTTAACAACCGTGAGATTTAACTTAACAATTGCAGTGATCCACTTAAAGAGGGTGGTAAGAAATGTCGTAAAATGGGCCAACGCTCACTGAACAAATGTCCCAGCAACAAAAATGTCGGGCCCAATTGTCATAAGTCGAGGACTTTCTTAGCATATCCGGCTGTGTTTCCTCTCTTGGAAGGCTAATAAGAAGAAACCTCAAACAATCCTCAAAGCAGGAAGAACGTGTCCAGCAGATCCTTCGTTTTTTTTGTTTTTTAAAAAGGTTTTATTGATTTTCTAGTTTTGCATTTAAATATTTAAAAAGCAACATGGCGGCTGAATTAATCGATAATTCAATAACACACAAATATCTTTAGTACACGTCTCAAACTATTACATTAAATATTTCCTCTCTTTTTCCCTTTGTGTTTACTGTCTCATGTTTAAACTAATACAATTCTTATTATATCAAGTAAATAAAAATAACTTTCTTACATTTATCAATAATTTTTAGTTTATACCTATCCTAGTTATTTTAACATTCAATCTTTATAGACTATCAATGTCCTAATTAGTTTTTCCCAATTTTTAGTTTCCCATTAATATTTAAATTTAACATTTAATGTTTATACTTTCCAAGTTTTAAATAACCACAGTTCCCTTTATCCCAATTCATCCCAAAAGCTAATGTTCAGGATACACGTCTTATCCATTTGAATATATTTTATTTCTCACCATCTTACATCAACTAATTAATAATACAGTATAACATTCTTATTTTCTATTAATTTCCAAATGTCTTAAATTTAGTAACCAAAATTTCTCTTATGTCAACATTAAATACTTCCTCTCTTTTATCTTGGTGTCTACTATCTCATATTTAAGCTAGTAATTTTCATTATAGCAGCTAAGTAAAAACATATTTATTACATTTATCAACAGAGTTTTAGCTTACATATATCTTAATTACTTTTATAAGCAAACCAATATTCAAATTTAACTTTTAATATTGATACTTCCAAGTTTTAAATGACCAAAGTTTTCTTTATCTCAATTCATGACAAAATCTAGTATTCAAAGAACACATCTTGTCTATTTCTTTCTTTGCCAATTCGCCTTCCTTGTTTTACCTGCTTCTCATATCTGGGTGCCACGGAAGAAACACGGACTTACCCACGGTCAAGATTGGCTTCCGGTATGGAAGAAACCCAAAGGTGTACTGGAAGATCCCTCTGGCGTAGAAGAGAGGCAGGGAGAATCCCATGATCGTCTGCAAACGGTCTTGTGTCCACCTCACCCAGGATCCTTTGGGGTTTTTGACCTGATCATACAGCTCATTCTCTCCGAAAGAGAACACGGGGACGAGCGGCGTGCTAGAAACCGAGAGGAACCAGAAGGAGAGATGGAACCAAACAGGTTGAGATAACCGAGGAAGGCTTGGTGTCTGCAAATAACGGATTCAAGCACTGTTTCTCAACCACTGCACGTTGAAGGGAAACACGGTAATACTTCACGTGATCAGTGGTGGGATTCAAATAGGTGAACAAACGGTTCTCTACATGGATGCCGCTTCCGGAAATCCGTTCTGGGCCTGGGCAACAAACAAATTAGCGACCGGTTCTGCCAAAGTGGTGCGAACCGGCTAAATCCCACCACTGTGTGTGATGTACATTGTACAAGATGATCAGGACCCCCCTCAGAAGCTGTTCCTACTTACCCGTTCTCTATGGCCAGCCGAACAAAGCCCTTGCGGTTCTGTAACACCAGGGTGTAAGCTCCGGGATGGGCATCTAGGGCTTCCTTAGCCCCTCCCACAGATATGATTACGATATTCCCACCTTCCTTCTTCCTCAAGACATAGGAAACAGATTCCTTGTCCGAGGGAATTACACCTGGGTGACGCAAAGCAGGAAAAAGAAGAACATTAAAGCGCCGTACAATACACACACACACACACACACATTAAACAGCCTTAACAGAGAATAACAGAGCTGGAGGGGACGTTGGAGATCATTTAGTCCAACCCCCTGCTCAAGCGGGAGACCATGCCATTTCAGACAAACGGCTGTCCAGTCTCATCTTGAGAGTTCTCAACTTACGACCATAACTGAGTCCCCAAATTTCCATTGCTAAGCCAGGCAGTTGTCAAGTGATTTGATGACCTTTTTGCCACATTTGTGCGCGACGGCAGCCAAAAAAGCTAATACAATCCTGGGTTGTGCAAACGGAGGCATAGAATCAAAATCAGGTGAACTATTAGCACTGCTTTATAAAGCCTTCGTAAGGCCACATTGGAAATACTGCATCCAATTTTGGACACCACATTAAAAAAAAGATGTTGAGACTTTGGGAAAAAGTGCAGAGAAGAGCAACTAGGACAGTGATGGCGAACCTTTTAGAGACCGAGTGCCCAAACTGCAACCCAACACCCACTTGTGCATCGTTGGGTGCTGGGTGGGTGTGGCCCATTTGCTGGGTGTGGCCAATTGGGGGGTGGCCAATTGGGGGGTGGCCCATTGGCTGGGCGTGGCTGCGGCGGTAAGGGCAGACCGGGTGGGACTGAAAAGTTCAATCAATCAATTCCAACTTTGCAAGATCTTTTTTTCCCAGGAGACGTTGAAATTGACTAATTGATTGAACCTTTTTTTTTTTTTTTTTTTTTGCACACAGCGGTGGAGGCCTAAAGCGAAAAGGTTTTATAAAACCCAGCTGAAGGTCTAGGACTGGGGTGACAGCGTGCGTGCCCACAGAGAGGGCTCTGAGTGCCGCCTCTGGCACCCGTGCCATAGGTTCGCCACCACTGACCTAAGATGATGAAAGGCCTAGAGACAAAAACATATGAAGAACGGATGCAGGACTTGGGTATGGCTAGTTTAAAGAAAAGAAGGACAGGATAGCAGCATTCCAGTATTTGAGGGGCTGCTACAAGGAGGAGGGGGGGGGTCAACTTATTTTCCAAGGCACCAGAAGACAAGACAAGAAGCAATGGATGGAAATTAATCCAGGAGAGAAACAACCTGGAATTAAGGAGAAACTTCCTGACAGTGAGAACAATCAACCAGTGGAACGACTTTCCTCCAGAAATTGTGGGTGCTCCATCATTGGAGGTTTTTAAGAATGGACTGGACAGTCATTTGTCTGAAATGCTATAGGGTCTCCTGCTTGAGCAGGGGGCTGGACTAGAAGACCTCCAAGGTCCCTTCCAGCTCTTTTCTGATTGACTGATTGATTGATTTTGCTCTTCCAAAAGTTTCCCAATGAATCAGAAATCCCTTCCAAGTCGGCTTACCTAAACTCATCAAGTAATCCCGGAAAAGGGGGACTCGGAACAACATACTCAACATCGTCGGGTGAGGCTTCAGGCCTGGGAAGTGTTTGGAAAAGCCGGCGGCTTCGGTGCACAAATTAATGAAGCCGCCAGCCGGCAAGATGCCGTGAGGATGACAGCCGAAGACGTAGTTCTTGGATGGATCCAAATCGGCCGTCTTCACCAGCTGGAAGACCAAAGGCATTTAGCATACTTGTCCATTTCTTAATTATTTATTTTATTTATATCCAGCCTTAATTACTCCCCCCCCTTTTACTGGTGTTATGATGATGATAAGGAGTCTGTTGCTTTGCACGTACACTGAGTGCTTCTGCACTGGGGACAATTTCCTTGTGTGTCTAATCACACTTGGCCAAATAAAGGATTCAGCTCAATCCAATCCAATCCAATTCCATTATTTTTAGCAAAGAGAGAGAGAGAGAGAGAGAGAGAGAGAGAGGGAGGGAGGGAGGGAGGGGGAGGGAGATAGAGAAAGGGAGGGTAGGAGGGAGGGAGGGAGAGGGAGAGAGGGAGGGAGAGAGCGAGTTAGAGAGAGGGAGGGAGGAAGGGAGGGAGAAAGAGAGGGAGGGGAGATAGGGAGGGAGGCGGTGGGTGGCCCTGCGGGCAGGCGGGACACAGGGTGGTGGGCAGGGTGGGGGTAGGGTGGCTTTTGGGCACTCAGTCTCTAAAAGGTTCACCGTCACTGGGATGGGTTACACTGGGTTGGATTGTATGACCTCTGAGGTCCCTTCTGACTCTTACATTCTGTGAGGCTAAGATGACCCTTCGCCTTGTTTCTCAAAGCAAACCTGCCATTTTTTTTCCCCCTGCCACACTCATTGATCTGAGCTGTTAAATAACCTAACGGCTTTTCTCTTCCTGAACTTCCAGGCTCCTTCTGCTCACTGCATTCAATTTATCACCAGGCGCATCAGGCACAGGCAGATCCCAGCTGTTTACTAGTCACTCGCAATGGGCTTCTTTCCCAGTTCCTTCTGATTAATGAGGCTGTTATGGAGCTCATGCCTATGAACTGGCCTGGTTGGGTACATCGTGTCCCCCCATTTATCCTTACAAAGTTAATTCTTTAGAAATAGGGTTATCGCTCTCTCTCTCTCCCACCTCTCTCTTTCTCATTCACTCTCTTCTCTCTCTCTCTTCCATCTATGTCTCTTTCTCTCTCCCTCCTCTCTCTCCCTCTCTCTCTCTCTCCCTCTCTCTCTCTTTCATCTATCTATCTATCTATCTCTATCTCTATATCTCTCTACCTCTCTCTCCCTCCATCCATCCATCAATCTCTATCTCTATCTCTATCCCTCTCCCTCTCCCTCTCACTCTGCCTATCTATCTATCTATCCATCTATCTATCTATCTTCTATCTATCTATCTATCTCTATCTCTATATCTCTCTACCTCTCTCTCCATCCATCAATTTCTATCTCTATCTCTCTCCCTCTCCCTCTCACTCTTCCTATCTATCTATCTATCTATCTATCTATCTATCTATCTATCTATGCATCTATCTATCTATCTTCTATCTATCTATCTCTGTCTGGGTCTGTGTACCTCTGTCTGGGTCTGGGTCTTTATATTTATCCATTCATCCATCTCTCTATCTCTCTATCTCTATCTCTGTCTGTCTGTCTGTCTGTCTGTGTCTGTCTATCTATCTATCTATCTATCTATCTATCTATCTATCTATCTATCACATTTTGTTCACATAGCAGCATTCCTCTTTGCCACAATTTACCCCAGTTAAAGAAGTTATCCAGGGTATTTTAAATTAATTAAATGCCTTTTTATTACTGATTAGATACAACAATCAAACCTGTCTTCGGGACCAGGGGGAATTGGCAGTGAAGGAATCCAGCAGAGATATACAACAGTTCTCATTTGGAAACCAGACATCTCTTCCTCAGGAAGAACAAAACCCTCTAACTAAAGAAATAAAAAAATTGAAACAAAGAATAACTGAGCATCTAGAACAGCACAAAAACAACAGAATAAGGCTGCTGCATTGAAGCTTGTTCCAAAGAAACAGCTAGCACAAGCCTTAAAAGATGCAAATACTGCAATATCAAGTATAAGCACCAATTCACTACAAGAAACAAACCAACTAATATACAGCACAGCTGCAGTTATAACTGAATACCTGGGATGCAAAATCAACAAAGAAGAAAAACAAACAAACAGTGCACCACAGAAATGGAAGGTTAGACTAGAAAATAAGATCAGCAAGTTAAGATCACATGCAAGCAATATGCTGGACCAGTTATGTAATCATCTGGCCAGCGCATATATTAGCTATGAGAACTGTATGTTAGAATGTTTGGCATTTAAAGGGTTAAGCGCTGTCTCCTTAAGAGATGGCCTATAGGTAATGTAGTTTTAGTTGTTCAGTGAATCCTATGTTTAACATGTCAGTGGGAGGGGCCACTAAATTTATCACAGGATAACCTGGCTATGTGCCAGCTTGTGAAAGAAGCCTTTGTAAAGACAGACACGAGGTGATGTATCCCATAAGAGCCATGGGGTGAGTCTACCATTAATTTCTCACTCGGAAGAACGGAGAAAGGTTATGATATGTTCATCAGAAGAACTCTTCTTGACTGTAAGTTATTGTTTGAGATTCCTGAGGAATAAAATAATCTGAATATTATCCCGTTCTTTGGAGTTTATCTGTTTGAGAAAAGCAGGATTAAAGCAGATATCTTGTTTGGACCAAAACAAGCAAGCTAGAACAGACGAAAGAAAAGAAGCTGAAGAACAAGAAGACCAAAGAATACCTAATCAAGAAATACCACTTAGAAACAAGGAAGATCAAGGAAGCACTGGAAATAATAAAGCAGCAAATAACAGCTATAGCCAGAAAAATCAGTAGATACGAAGCTCAAATTACAAATTATAGGCAGAACCTCCAATTTCAATCCAATCAGAAATGTTTCTACCAATTCATCAATGGAGAAACTGCAATGAATCAGTCAGTACCTGATAAGGAAGAAACAGTGCAGTTCTGGAAGCAGATATGGGATAACCCAAAGAAATACAACAAGGATGTGGCTTGGTTAAAAGAGGTGGATGCAAATAAAACAGAAGTTGAAATGAAAGAACTAGTAATAACAACAAAAATGGTAGAAAAAAGAGCAAGGTAAATAAAAAATTGGTCAGCACCAGGTGAAGATGAACTGCATAGGTTTTGGTTGAAACATCTAACTGTTATACACCCACTCATTGCCAAGCAGTTCAACAATATACTACAAGGAGGAGAAATTGAAAAGTGGCTAACAACTGGGAAAATCTACCTAATAATGAAAAATCCAGCAAAAGGGGCAACACCAGGCAACTACAGGTCAATTACCTGCTTACCAACAACTTTCAAATTACTAACTGGTGTAGTAGCTGATGCAGTACAACAGCATCTAGTTGAAAACAATCTCTTTCCACCTGAGCAGAAAGGAAACCACCCCAATAACAAAGGAACAAAAGATCAACTCCTAATAGACAAAATGATCTTGGAAAACTGCAAAAAAAGGAAGACCAACCTGAATGTGGCATGGATTGACTACAAAAAGGCATTTGACTCTTTGCCACATGACTGGATAATCAAGTGCCTAGAAATAACAGGAGTCAGTAGAAACATCAGAAAATTTGTGCAAAGATCAATGGCACGATCAATGGCACAATGAGCCGAGGTGGCGCAGCAGTTAGAGTGCAGTACTGCAGGCCACTTTAGCTGACTGTGTTCAACAGGTCAGCGGTTCAAATCTCACCGGCTCAAGGTTGACTCAGCCTTCCATCCTTCCGAGGTAGGTAAAATGAGGACCCAGATTGTTGGGGGCAATGTAAATATATACATACATTGCTTACTGGTGTACACCGCTTAGCGAGTACTTACACTTAAAGCGGTATATAAGTCTCATAAATAAATAAATAAATAAATAAGACACAGTTGCAAATCAGTGGTGAGAGACTGGGAGAGGTTAATATCAAGAGAGGAATATTTTTTTTTTCGGAAAGAAGCGAGTTAAACGGAATGTAATGGACTATATAGTTCTTTCTCTTTTAAACTTTTTAAACCTTTTTCTGAAAGTGGTTTTGTGGTTTTAAAGTTTCTTCTCCTTTGTTCTTTTTTAATTTTTGAGGATTTTAGTATTTTTTTTAAGAAGGAAGAAAGAGGGAACAAGATCCTGTTAAAAAATGGCTTCAAAGAGGCAAGCAGTTCCTACAGTTCCTAAGGTGGCTTCTTCTCCTGCAATATTACCAGTACAACAACCTAAAGCTACACCACCATCTTCTCCTCCTTTGCCAGTATTATCTGTACAAGATATGAAAGATATAATGGGAAATACTGTATCCCAAATCAGAGAGGAAATGAAGGAGCTTTTAGATCAGAACAAATCTGAAATTAGAGGGGAATTGAAGGAGCTTTTAGATCAGAATAAAACTCAAATTAGAGGAGAAATGAAGAACCTTTTAGAACAGAATAACACTATTTTGAGGCAAGATATAGTTATGGCTCTATCAGGATTGGCCTCTGTGGTTGAGAAGCTTGATTCTAGAGTGGAAGAGGTTGCAGACAAAGTTGATATCCTGGAAGATAAATTTGAAAGTATGGAAAAAAAGATGGAAATCTCACAAGATGATATTGCTATGTCTCAGTACAGGGAAATGGAATATGCCCTAAGAATCAGGGGTTTGAAAGAGGATATGAATCAAGATTTGATAGAGATTGTGGTTAATGACCTTGCCGCTGTTTTGAATAGGGAGAAAGATGGATTACGTAGAGAAGTGGAAAAAATTTACAGAGTTAACTCCTGGGTCGCAAAACAGAAGAACTTACCAAGAGATGTGGTGATTTATTTTGCAAAGAGATCTCTGCGCAATGAAATCATACAAGCTTTTTATAATAAGAGGTTCCAGATTGCTGCTCAAGATGTTATCATTTTAAAGGAGATCCCATCTAAAATTTTAAGAAATAGAAAAGACTTTGCTTTTTTAGCTAATGAACTTAAAACAAGAATGATGCCATTCAGATGGGAGATCCCGATGGGTATTGTTTTGAGCCATGCGGGGATGCGTTATAGACTTAACACAGTCACTAAAGCAAAGGAGTTTTATACTTCGGTCCTGGGAGCAGGCTCATCGTCACTCATGATGCAGAAAGTTCCGGATGCTAAAGAGGCGGAACAGCAGTCTGAAGGATTAGGTGTGATGGTTGCTGGAAAGTTACAGACGGAATGGTTGCGACAAACAGAGATCAAAGAGCAAAGAATGACCCGTGCAGCACATAGACGCAAGGAAAAGGAACAACAAAAGAAAGAAGTTAAAGAATCTCTCCAAGAAAGTGCTTCGTTGCCGGTGGGAGGAGCAAGACCCAAGAGTTCTGCAACATATTCTTCAATGGCAGACCTTCAGGCAGTCTTCTCCAGGCTTCTGGTTAAGGGAGATGGTAAAGCTCCTGACTTGGAATGTTAACGGCCTCAATTCCCCTCAAAAGAGAAAGAAAATCTTTCACTACTTAAAGCAACATAATAATGATATTATTTGTTTGCAGGAAACACATATTTTACTTAAAGATCAAAAACATTTAGTCAATTCTCGTTTGGGATCTCATTTTGTATCTTCTACTCCTGGGAAAAAAGGGGGTGTAGTCATTTATGTTAAGCAAAACTTATCAGCCTGCTTGGTAGAATCTGATCCTCAAGGGAGATATATTATGATTGAAGTTGGTTTATATGGTAAGAAAATACTTATAGTGGGACTGTACGCACCATACCAACAACAGGAACAATTTTATAGATTGTTGCATCAGAAATTAACTTTGTTGGATTATAGATCTGTGATATTAATGGGAGACTGGAATGGTGTGTTAGATATACAAAGAGATAAAAAAGGATCTTCCACTTTTTTTAAACAAGCTAAACTACCTAAAGCTTTTTTTGACTTGAAGGAGGACTGGGAGCTGCGAGACTACTGGCGTGAACGTAACCAGGAGGAGAGAGACTTTACTTTTTTTTCAGATAGACATCAATCCTTTTCAAGAATTGACTTTTTTCTGATTACAACTGAGTTATATTTTAGGGTAAAGAATGTAAAAATTTTTCCTAGGACGTTGACGGATCACAGTCCAGTTTGGATGGAGTTGGTTGATGAAAAAGAGGAGAGGAGATCGTGGAGGGTGAATGAGAATTTATTTAGACAAGAAAAGAATATTCAAAAATTAAAGGAACATCTAAAGGACTATTTTGTTTTAAATATGCATAAAGGAACTTCAATGTCAATGGTATGGGATGCAGGTAAAGCCTTCATGCGTGGGATTTTGATACAAATGAATAGTGCTCAGAGACAAAAGCAGATTCAGAAACGTAAGGATTTGGAAGACGAGATTAAATTAAAAGAAAAATCTCTGATTCTAAATCCCACAGACGAAAAGTTTAAAGAATCTATAAAATTGCTCAAAACACAATTTAATATGTTGATGGCTGATCAAACCGCAACTAATTGTATATGAAACAAAATACATTTTGTAATGCCAATAAACCAGGGAGATGGTTGGCTTATCAATTGAGAAAGAAACAGAGACAGAGAATTATAGACAAAATAAATTATAATGGTAAATTGGTGTATCAGAAGAAGTTGATTAAGAAATCTTTTTTAGATTATTATCAAAAACTATATAAGAGTACTAACGTACAAACTTTAGATATAAATAATTATTTAAGTGAAGCCAATTTCCCCAAATTAACAGAAGATCAGAAACAAGAAATTAATGGTTTAATTACTAGTGAGGAAATTGTGACAGTGATTAAGGAATTAAAATTAGGTAAAGCACCGGTACGGATGGCCTGACATCTATTTATTATAAAACTTTGCTAGAAGAGATGATTCAACCTTTATGTGAGCTTTTTAATAATATATTACAGGGTTTAGAGATTCCTCCGTCATGGGGCAGAGCCTTTATATCTTTAATTCCAAAAGAAGACCAAGATCTTACTTCACCAAAGAATTATAGACCTATATCTCTTTTAAATGTAGATTATAAAATTTTTGCAAATATCTTAGCTAATAGGCTCATGAGGGTTTTGCACCAGCTTATACATAAGGACCAAACGGGTTTTATAACTGGTAGGTATATGAAGAATAATGTTAGACAAATTATTAACTTACTAGAATATCTAGATAAGAATAACCAAGTTTCTGCAGGACTGATATTTTTAGATGCTGAAAAAGCTTTTGACCAATTGAATTGGCAGTTTATGTTAAGATTAATTGAGGATATGAATTTTGGAGAAAAAATTTTACAAGCTCTTGGTGCTATATATCAAAAACAAACGGCACAACTTATAGTCAACGGGGGTTTGTCAGAGGTTTTCACAATAGAAAAAGGGACAAGATAGGGATGTCCATTGTCACCACTATTGTTTGTTTTAACTTTGGAAATTCTGCTGATTAAAATTCGAGAATCCCAGGAAATAAAAGGAATAGAAGTTAATAAAAAAGAATATAAACTAAGAGCTTTTGCAGATGACTTGGTGGTTACTTTGTCTCAACCCACCTATTCTGTAGTAGAGTTGTTACAACTGATTTACCAATATGGACGGGTTTCGGGATTTAAAATTAATAATAATAAGACTAAAATATTACCCAAAAATATGACTAATTTGGACAAGCAGACTCTGGTTAACTTGACAGACTTTGAAGTTGTTGATAAGATAAAATATTTGGGGGTCACTTTATCTGTTTCTAATGTAAAATTGTATAAAAATAATTATGAAAGGTTGTGGGTCAGGGTACAAAGAGATTTGAAAAATTGGGAGAAGTTGCAATTATCCCTTATGGGAAGAATTGCGGTGATTAAAATGAATGTCCTGCCAAAGTTTCTCTTTTTATTTCAAATGATACCTATCTTAAAGAATGAGGTTAACTTAAATGAATGGCAGAAAGGTATCAATAAATTTATTTGGGCAGGGAAAAAACCAAGAGTAAAGCTTAAAATTATGCAAGTACCGAATTTGAAATTGTATTATGATGCTGTGGCTTTAACATTATTTAGTGACTGGGTTAATTTAACAAACGTAGAAATACTCCACTTGGAGGGTTGGGATTTACTTTTTGGATGGCATGCCTATTTAATTTTTAATAAAAAAGTTGACCGGGTTTTTAAATCTCATATTATAAGGATTTCTTTACTTTGGGTTTGGAGGAAATATTATAAAAGTGATTTTAAAATACCATTATGGGCTATACCTTGGCATGCGATAGAGGGGATAAGGAGAGGAGTTAAGATGGATAGTGTTTCTTATGCACAATTACTCAGATGGGATGGTAAAAATTGGCAGTTAAAATCTTTGGAAGATTTAGCACATGAAAATATTACATATTCATGGTTTCAGTATAGACAAATAGTGGATAGATGGAAGATAGATCGTAATATGGGTTTGCTTAGAGAAGATGAAAATCTTTTTAAACAAGTAAAAGACTAAAGGCGAACTCATATTAAGAGAATCTATGGGGTGCTAGTAGAACTGGATTCAGAACCAGAACTAATTAAAGAATGTATGATTAAATGGGCACAAAATTTTGGTGAACCAGTTCTACTAGACACTTGGGAAACCATCTGGGTGAGGAATGTTAAATTTACACAAGCCCAGAACTTAAGGGAGAATTTTTACAAAATGTTTTATAGATGGCACCTTGATCCACAAAAAATGTCTCGTATGTATCCTGACTTACAGCCTAAATGTTGGAGATGTGGTTGTTTGGATGCTACTTATTATCATATTTGGTGGTCGTGTAAAAATATAAAAGCTTTTTGGATTAAGATATGGTGGAATATTCAAAGAATTTTTAGAAGGAGGGTAAAATTTACCCCACAATTGTTTTTGTTGGTATCGTTACTGATTGTGATGTTAAGGAGGTTATACTGATGTTAAATTTAATCACAGCCGCAAGGTTGTTAGTAGGGCAATACTGGAAGAAGGAATCTTTGCCTACCTTGCAAGAATGGTTTTTTAAAGTTTCTTATTTGGCGGAAATGGCAAAGATTTCGGCTTTTTTAAAGGATCAATCGCAAGAGAAGTTTTTTGTGGTATGGGAAAAATGGATAGATTTTATACAACATAAGTTGGATATAAAAAATATTACTTAGTTTTTCAATAACCTATATATATAATTTTTTTTTATTAAAATTTTTTAAAAAAGTTTTACAAATAAACAACAACCCTCACCCAATCCCTCCCAAACCCACCCCTCCCTCCCCCCTCCCCGAACTTCCCAGAACTGAATATAGGCTTATTTAAAAAATTTTTAAGGAAAAAAAAAACTTAAACAAAGTTTACAACTTATAAAACAATTAATAATAATATATATATGATATAAGCATTAAGAAAAAAAATACTTAAAAAAAAGAAAAAAAAAGGGAAAGAGAGAGAGAAAAGGAAGGAAAAAGGAAAAGAAAAAAATGAAAGTTCATAAGACGAAAACAAAAAAAAAGAAAGAAAAGAAAAGAAGAAGAAAAAAAACAATCAATACACACTATGAAAAAGCTAAATAATATTTTTCCATATTCAAATTACGTTGAATAAAATTTATCCATTTTTCCCATACAACAAAAAATTTCTCTTGAGATTGCTCCTTTAAGAAAGCCGAAATCTTTGCCATTTCTGCCAAGTACGAAACTTTATAAAACCACTCTTGTAAGCTAGGCAAAGAATCCTTCTTCCAATATTGTCCAACTAACAGCCTAGCGGCTGTAATCAAATTTAACATCAGTATAACTTCCTTAGCATCACAGTCAGTAATAATACCTAATAAAAATAATTGCGGGGTAAATTTTACCCTCCTTCTAAAAATTCTTTGAATATTCCACCATATCTTAATCCAAAAGGCTTTTATATTTTTACACGACCACCAAATATGATAATAAGTAGCATCCAAACAACCACATCTCCAACATTTAGGTTGTAGATCAGGGTACATAATGGACATTTTCTTTGGATCAAGGTGCCATCTATAAAACATTTTATAAAAATTCTCTCTTAAATTCTGTGCTTGGGTGAATTTAACATTCCTGACCCAAATAAGTTCCCAAGTATCCAATGATATTAATTCACCGATATTTTGTTCCCATTTAATCATGCAATCTTTGATTAATTCAGATTCTGAATCCATTTCCACTAAAACCCCATAAACCCTCTTAATATGGGTTGGTCTTTGATCCCTTACTTGTTTGATAAGATTTTCATCTTCTCTAAGCCATCCCATCTTACAATCCGTCTTCCATCTATCCACTATTTGTCTATATTGAAACCATGAATAAGTAAAATTTTCATGTGTTAAATCTTCCAAAGATTTTAACTGCCAATTTTGACCATCCCATCTAAGTAATTGTATATAAGAAACCGTATCCATCTTGACTCCTTTCTTTATTCCCTCTATCACATGCCAAGGTATGGCCCATAATGGTATTTTAAAATCACTTCTATAATATTTCCTCCACACCCTAAGCAAAGAAGTTCTTATAATATGAGATTTAAATACCCGGTCCATTTTTTTTATTAAAAGTTAAATAGGCATGCCATCCAAAAAGTAAATCCCAGCCTTCCAAATGGAGTATTTCTACATTTGTTAAATTCACCCAATCACTAATCAATGTTAATACCACCGCATCATAATACAATTTCAAATTTGGTACCTTGAGTCCACCTCTCTCACGGAAATCTTGCATAATTTTAAGTTTGACCCTTGGTTTTTTCCCTGCCCAAATAAATTTGTTGATACCTTTCTGCCATTCATTTAAGTTAAGTTCATTCTTTAAAATAGGTAACATTTGAAACAAAAAAAGAAACTTTGGCAGAACATTCATTTTAATAACTGCAATTCTACCCATAAGAGATAACTGTAAATTATTCCAATTCATTAAATCCTTCTGTACCCCAATCCACATCTTTTCATAATTATTTTTATACAGTTTTGCATTAGACGCAGATAGTGTAATCCCCAAATATTTTACCTTGTCAACAACTTCAAAATGTGTTAAATTGACCAAAATCTGTTTATTTTTGGTAATATTTTAGTCTTATTATTATTAATTTTAAAACCCGAAACACACCCATATTGCTGAATCAATTGTAATAATTTAACTACCGAATAAGTAGGTTGATACAAAGTAACAACCAAGTCATCTGCAAAAGCTCTTAACTTATATTCTTTTTTATTAATTTCTATTCCTTTTATTTCTTGAGATTCCCGAATTTTAATCAACAAAATTTCCAATGTTAAGACAAACAATAACGGAGATAATGGACATCCCTGTCTTGTGCCTTTTTCTATTGTAAAAACCTCTGATAAACCCCCATTTACGATAAGTTGAGCAGTCTGTCTTTGATATATATTAGATAAAACTTGTAATATATTTTGTCCAAAATTCATCTCCTTAATTAAACATAACATAAACTGCCAATTCAACTGGTCAAAGGCTTTTTCAGCATCCAAAAATATCAGCCCTGCAGGGACTTGGTTGTTTTTATCTAAATATTCTAATAAGTTAATAATTTGTCTAACATTATTTTTCATATACCTACCAGTTATAAAACCCGATTGGTCCTTATGTATAAGCTGCTGCCAAACCCCCATAAACCTATTGGCTATAATTTTTGCAAAAATTTTATAATCCACATTTAAAAGAGATATGGGCCTATAGTTCTTAGGCAAGGTAAGATCTTGGTCCTCTTTTGGAATCAAAGATATAAAAGCATTACGCCATGACGGAGGGATCTCTAAGCCCTGTAATATATTATTAAAAAGCTCACATAACGGTTGGGTCATCTCTTCTACTAAAGTTTTATAATAAATAGACATCAAACCATCCGTACCCGGTGCCTTGCCTAATTTCAATTGCTTAATAGCTGTCACAACTTCCTCATTGGTAATTAAACCATTAATCTCTTTTTTCTGATCTTCTGTTAATTTAGGAAAATTAGCTTTACTTAAATAATTACTTATATCTGTAGTTTGTACATTAGTACTCTTATATAATTTTTGATAATAATCTAAAAAAGATTTCTTTATCAATTCTTTCTGATAAACCAATTTGCCATTATAATTTATTTTGTCTATAATTCTCTGTCTCTGTTTCTTTCTTAACTGATAAGCCAACCATCTCCCTGGTTTATTAGCATTACAAAATGTATTTTGTTTCAAGAACAATAAGTTGGTTGCAGCTTGATCAGCCATCAACATATTAAATTGTGTTTTTAACAATTCTATAGCTCCTTTCACCTTTTCATCTGAAGGATTTGAGATTAAAAGCTTCTCTTTTAATTTAATCTCATCTTCTAATTCTTTACGTTTCTGAGCCTGCTTCTGTCTATAAAAATTGTTCATTTTTATCAAAATCCCACGCATAAAAGCTTTACTTGCATCCCATACCATTGACATTGATGTATTTAAAACAAAATATTCCTTTAAACATTCCTTTAGTTTTTGAACATTTTTTTCTTGTTTAAATAGATTCTCATTCAACCTCCAGGATCTCCTCTCTTCTTTCTCAGCAACCAGTTCCATCCAGACTGGACTATGATCTGTCAATGTCCTAGGAAAGATTTTAATATTCTTCACCCTATTATATAAATCTGTTGTAATCAAAAAAAAGTCAATCCTTGAAAAAGATTTGTGTCTGTCTGAAAAAAAAGTAAAATCCCTTTCCTCTTGATTACGTTCACGCCAATAGTCTCTCAATTCCCAATCTTCTTTCAATTCAAAAAAGGCTTTAGGTAATTTAGCCTGTTTAAAAAAATTAGAAGAACCTTTTTTGTCCTTTTGTGTATCTAAAACACCATTCCAGTCTCCCATTAATATCACGGACCTGTAATCCAACAGAGTTATCTTCTGATGTAACAACTTATAAAATTGTTCCTGTTGCTGGTTTGGTGCATACAATCCCACAATAAGTATTTTCTTACCATATAAACCAAGTTCAACCATAACATATCTTCCTTGGGGATCTGATTCTACCAAACTAGCTGATAAATTTTGCTTAACGTAAATTACCACACCCCCTTTTTTCCCAGGGGCAGGAGATATAAAATGAGATCCCAAGCGGGAATTGGCTAAGTATTTTTGATCTTTAAGTAAAATATGAGTTTCCTGCAAAAAAATAATATCATTGTTGTGTTGCTTCAGATAATGAAAGATTTTCTTTCTCTTCTGGGGGATGTTTAAACCATTAACATTCCAGGTCAGGAACTTTGCCATCTCCCTCAACCAGGAGCCTGGAGAAGATTCCCTCAAGATCTGCTACTGAAGAATGTGTTGCAGAACTTTTAGGTCTTGCTCCTCCCACCGGCATTGAGACAATCTGATGAGCAGATTCTTTAGCTTCTTTCTTCTGTTGCTCCTTTTCCTTACGTTTATGTGCTGCACGGGTCATTCTCTGTTCTTTAACCTCTGCTTGACGCATCCATTCCGCCTGCCCAGCAGCCATCACGCCTGATCCTTCAGACTGCTGTTCCACCTCTTTGTCACTCAAGGCTCTCTGAGTCATAGATGAGGATGAGCCTGCACCCAGGACCGTATTATAAAATTCTTTAGCTTTAGCAACTGTGTTAAGTCTGTAACGTGTCCCCGCATGGCTCAAAACAATGCCTATCGGAATCTCCCATCTAAATGAAATCAATCTTGCTTTAAGTTCATTTGCTAAAAAGGCAAAATCTTTTCTGCTTCTTAATATTTTGGATGGGATTTCCTTTAAGATAATAATATCTTGATCAGCAATCTGGAATCTTTTGTTATAAAAAGCTTGTAAAATCTGATTATGCAGAGACTTCTTAGCAAAGTAGATCACCACATCTCTAGGCAAATTCTTCTGTTTCGCAATCCAAGAGTTAACACTGTAGATTTTTTCCACTTCTCCACGTAATTCATCTCTGTCTATATTCAGAACAACAGCCAAATCATTAATCACCATTTCCATCAGATCTTGATTCTTATCTTCTTTAAGGCCTCTGATTCTCAAGGCATATTCCATCTGTCTATACTGAAACATAAGAATATCATCTTGTGAGGTTTCCACTTTTTTTTCCATATCTTGAAATTTATAATCCAGAAATTCTACTTTTTCTTCAACTTCTTCCACTCTAGAGTCCAGCTTCACAACCACGGAAGCCAATCCAGATAAAGCTGTGACTATATCTTCCCTCAAAATGGTATTATTCTGTACAAAAAGCTCCTTGATTTCCTTCTTCAATTCCTCCTTAGTTTCAGATTTGCTCTGTTCCAGAAGTTGCTTCACTTCCTCCCTGAATTGAGACACTGCCTTTCCCATTATATCCTTAAAATCTTGTACAGATGTGCCTGATGGGGGAGGAGAAGGTGGAGATATAGCCTTAGGTTGTTGCACTGGTGGTATTACTTTAAATTGTTGTTGAGCAGTTGCAGTAACAGGAGAAGAAATCACTTTAGAGGCTGTAGGAGCTGGTTGTCTCTTTGAAGCCATTTTAATCTATCTTTCTTTCTTCTTAAAAAAGGGAAAAAATACTTAAATCCTTACAGATAAAAAAACCAAAAAAGATACAATAAAAATAAAAACTTCCAAAGCACTTTTTTTAAAAAAGAAGGCTTAAAAAAAAAGCAATGTTAAATATACAGTTCAATCAGTCCGTCTTTTCTTTCCGGAGATAGGAAAAAAAAACTTTCAAAACGCCATTTTACTTTCACTCTCACTTTCCGCCCAAAGAAAAGAAAGTAAAAAAAAAAAAAAAGAAAATTCAACTTGTACTAAAAAGAAAGAATTAAAAAGGAATAAATCTCTAACTCTAAGTAAAATCCTTTAAACAGTTCTGTCCACTTTAAAAAATCACTCACCAAGCAGCTTTAAGTGCGGAGATGGTAGCAGTGTTTCGCTTTGCTTCCGAAGAAACAAAGACAGCTGAGAGGCGGAGAAGGCAATGAACTCCGAGGGAGCACTCTTTCTACCCCCCTAAAAAAAAAATCCAGGGAAGGTTAAGAGGTTCTACCTCTATTCATGCAATCTCTACCCCTTCCCTTCGCCCAGGAAGGGGATTTCGAACCGCGAGCCAGCTGATGATCGCTGTGCTCCGCGGATCTGACACTGTCTCAGAAGGACGGCTACAAAGTAGCCGCCATCATCGCCGCTTTAACCACCGGAAGTCAACCTATATATAAATTTTAATATTATATATATATATATATATATATATATATATATATATATATATATATATATCTTTTCTTCTTTCTTTTTTCTTTTATTCTTTTTCTTTTTTTAAGCATTTTTCTTTTTTAATATTTATGCTTTTCTTTTTTACATATATATTATTGTTAATTATCTTATAAGCTTATGTAATGTATTTAGATATACTTATGGTTTATACTTTTTTAATTTCTTTCTAAGATTTTTAGAAATTTTAATTAAGCCTATATTCAGCTCTGGGAAGGTTGGGGGGATGGAGTGGGAGGGTTGGGGTGGTTGGGTAGGGTTGTTTTTTATTTTTTATTTTTCCTATTTGTAAAAATTTTAAAAATTTTCAATAAAAAAAAAGAGAGGAATATTTCTAAAAGCTTGGAACATTCAAAATATTTTTAAAAGAAAGATAAAGTTTACTCCTCAACTATTTTTGTTGGGTATTATTGTAGATTTTGATGTTAAAGAAACTAATTTGATGTTGAATTTAATAACAGCAGCAAGGTTGTTGGTAGGGCAATATTGGAAGAAAGATGGACCCTTAAGGTCTCAAATTTAGCAGAAATGGCAAAAATTTTGGCTTATTTGAAGGATCATTCACAAGAGAGATATATTTCGGTTCGGAGAAGATGGATAGATTATATTCAGAATAAATATGGGACTAAAAAGTTCCATTTATTTTATGAATAAATTTTAGAATATTATTATTGTTATTATTATTATTAATAGCTTATTATAGTGAAATTTTTATTGTATTGTTTATGAATTAGGATTTTAATTTGTTTATATGATCATGTTTATTTGCAAATTGTTTATTCTGTGTTAAAGGGGAGTTAAAGTGCATTATATTTGTTTATCTATATAGTTGGTTAATGTTAGTTAGATTATGATTATTATATTTGTTACCCTGTATTCAGCTCTGGAAAGTGGGGGAGGGGCAGGGGAGGGGGGTAGGGGGTTGGAGTATATTTTGTAATTTTTGTAAAACTTTTTAATAAAAAAAGAGAGGAATATTTCAAGGAGATTCATTATCACCATTACCATTTGTTATTGCACTGTTTCCTCTGTCAACAATACTGAATAACTCAGGACAAACATCAAACATCAAAAACATCTGCCAGACTATCCCACCTCCTTTACATGGATGATCTGAAGCTGTATGGAAAAACATCATCTGAAATAGAATCGCTGCTCAACACTGTCTGTATATATAGCCAAGATATTGCAATGGAGTTTGGCTTGGACAGATGTGCCACACTTACTATCCAAAAAGGAAAAATAGTGAAAACTGAAGGAATCAAAATGCCCCACAAAAATAACATTAAGAGTCTGGATGCGGAAGATTACTACCGTACTTTCCGGTGTATAAGACAACTTTTGAAAGCGTTGAAATCAGCGCTGAAGTCGAGGGTCGTCTTATACGGTAGTTTCCGGCGTATAAGACGACTTTCTAGGCATGCGACTCAGCGCCGAAGACAGGGGTCGTCTTATACGCCGGGTCACCTTATACAGCAGAATATACGGTACAAATACTTGGGTATCCTTCAAGCTGACAACATCAAACACACTGAAGTCAAGAAAAAGATTAGAGGTGAATACATCAAGAGAGTAAAGAAGATCTTAAAGTCCAAACTCAATGGAGGAAATACCATAAAGGCAATCAACACCTGGGCAATTCCAGTCATTAGATACACAGCTGGAATAGTGGACTGGACTCAAGCAGAACTAAAAGCAATGGATAGAAAGACCAGGAAAATAATGACAATGAATCACGCCCTTCATCCATGCAGTGACATTGACAGACTTTATCTACCAAGGCAAATAGGTGAACGTGGAATGCTGCAAATACATCAGATGGTTGAAGAAGAAGAAATGGCTTTGAAAGAATATCTGAAGAACAATGATGAAGATGCACTGAAATTAGTATATCAGGAAGGCTTACTGACTACTGGAGAGACCAAACTGGCCTACAAGAAAGACCAAATGAAAAACAGAATAGAGGCATGGGAAGACAAAGCACTACATGGCCAATACATTAAAAAAATAGCTGGGAAAGCAGATAATAACAAACCTGGCAATGGCTAAGAGCAGGAAAATTGAAGAAAGAGACCGAGGGACTAATTCTGGCTGCACAAGACCAAGCCTTAAGGACAAATGCATATAAAGTCAAAATTGAGAAGACAGCAACAGACTGTAAGTGCCACCTATGCAAAGACACTGAAGAAACAGGGGACCACCTGGTAAGCTGCTGCAAGAAGATCGCCCAGACTGACTACAAGCAGCGGCATGACAAAGTAGCAACAATGGTGCATTGGAAGATCTGCAAGAAATATCATTTGCCTGTAAGCAAGAATTGGTGGGATCATAAAATAGAGAAAGTCATAGAAAATGATAAAATTAAACTGCTCTGGGACTTTAGAATTCAAACAGACAAGTACCTGCAACATAACACCCCGGACTTAACAATTGTCGATAAGAAAGACAAAAAAGTCTGGATAGTGGACGTGGCAGTGCCTGGAGACAGCAGAATAGACGAGAAAGAACTGGAGAAGATAACAAAATACAAAGACCTACAAATAGAAATAAAAAGACTGTGGCAAAAGCAAGCAAGGGTAGTACCAATAGTAATAGGCACCTTGGGTGTAATCCCAAAACAACTGGAGCACCACTTGAACACCATCATCGGCATTGACAAATTTGCCATTAGTCAATTGCAAAAGGCGGCCTTACTAGGAACTGCTTCCATCCTGCAATGATATCTGTAATATCATCAAACATCCACATCTGCCTATCCCCGGTCCTGGGTAAGGATTCGATAGGTAGACAAAATGCCAAATCCAGTCTGAACATCTGGCTGACTGTGCGATGATCCATAGGAAGAAGAAGAAGAAGAAGAAGAAGAAGAAGAAGAAGAAGAAGAAGAAGAAGAAGAAGAAGAAGAAGAAGAAGAAGAAGAAGAAGAAGAAGAAGAAGAGAAAGAAGAAGAAGAAGAAGAAGAAGAAGAAGAAGAAGAAGAAGAAGAAGAAGAAGAAGAAGAAGAAGAAGAAGAAGAAGAAGAAGTTGGAAGGGACCTTGGAGGTCATCTAGTCCCCCTGCTCAGGCAGGAAATCCGATACCATTTCAGACAAATGGCTGTCCAGTCTTTTCTTAAAAACATTCAGTGTTGGAGCATTCACAACTTCTGGAAAAAAAATTTTCTATTGATTAATTGTTCTGTCAGGGAATTTCTTCTTAGTTCTAGGTTGCTTCTCTTTTTGGTTAATGATTATCCACTAGGACTCTGAGATCCCTCTCACAGTTGCTACTGTTGAGCAAAGTACCACCTCTAGCTCTATTGCAAGCATAAGAAATTAAAGATTTACTGCAGGGGTCGTCAAACTTGGCAACTTTAAGACTTGTGGACTTCAACTCCCAGAATTCCTCAGCCAGGCATGCTGGCTGAGGAATTCTGGGAGTTGAAGTCCACCAGTCATGAAGGGGCCATAGTTCCCCCATACTGGCTGAGGAATTCTGGGAGTTGAAGTCCACGAGTCATGAAGTTGCCAAGTTTGAAGATTTACTGTATCCAACAGCAAAACTTTTCATGAGCATAACTTTCCCGTTTATTGATTTGTCACTCCAGGTCAGTCTCGGCTCTTCACAACTGCCTGGATTGGTCCTTGCAGCTGTTGCTTGTTTTGTTGATTTGTACAATTTCCTAGTCTGGGAAAACGACATCCAGACCACAGGTCGGCAACCTGCGGCTCCGGAGCCGCATGCGGCTCTTTGAGCCTTTCCCTGCGGCTCCCAGCCTCCTCTGCCTTTGCAGAGAGAGACAGAGACAGAGAGAGGAATTGCGCTTCCCTGCTTCTCTCTCTCTCTCTCTCTCTCTCTGTGTGTGTTTTTGTGTTTGTGTTTTTGTGTTTTTGTGTGTGTCTGTGTGTGTCTCTCTCTCTCTGTGTGTGTGTGTGTGTAAAAGAGAGTGCACTCACAGTGTTCTCCGAGGAGCTGAAAAGCTTACTGGGCGGAACTCCTCCCTTCGCTGCGTCTCTGCAGGAAGTAGGAAGGGCAGGAGAGAGCTAGCTAGCCCAGCTAGGCTGACTCAGGAATTCTGGGAGTTGAAGTCCATGAGTCATAAATGAGACAAGGTTTTCTACCCCTGAGCTTGTTGGACAACAGCCTGAAGCTTGTCAGGTGAGCAGCAGATAGGAGAGGGGGGGGGGAGAAAGAGAGAGAGAGAAAGAGAGAGAGAGAGAGAGAGAGGAAAGAGAGAGAGAGAGAAAGAAAGAGAGTGGGGGAAGAGGAGTGGCAGACCAAGGGCAGATAGAGAGAGAGAGAGAGAGAGAGAGAGAGAGAGAGACCCTTTTGACATCTAAAATGAAGATAACACTGCATATATCCTTTTTTACCTGTGTGTATGTGTGTGTGTGTGTGTGTGTGTGTGTGTGTGTGTATATATATATACATACATACATATACATATATATATATACACACACACATACATACACACACAAACACACACACACACACACCTATAATAAAGGTAAAAAAGGATATATGCAGTGTTATCTTCATTTTAGATATCAAAATGGTTTTGTGGCTCCCAGTGTTTTGTTTTTGGTGGGAAACGGGTCCAAGTGGCTCTTTAAGCGTTTTGGGTTGCCTACCCCTGATCCAGACTCCTGATTCTTTTTTCATACTGTGCCACCAGGGGGAAGCACTTGGCTGCTTTGCCTGTACTGAAAAGCTAATTAAGGTCAAGGCTGCTATCACCAACTACTTCCTTTTATGACTTGTGGACTTCAACTCCCAGAATTCCTCAGCCTTATTCTAAGCAAGAATAAGGAATAGAATAGAATAGAATAGAATAGAATAGAATAGAATAGAATAGAATAGAAAATATGGAATGGAATGGAATAGAATAGAAAATATGGAATGGAATAGAAATAGAACAGAATAGAATAAAACAGAACAAAAGAGAATAAAATAATAGAGCTGGAAGGAACTTTGGGGGACATCTAGTCCAACCCCCTGCTCAGGGAGGAAACCCTATACCATTTCAGACAAATGGCTGTCCAGTCTCTTCTTAAAACTTCCAGTGTTGGAACAGAACAGAACGGAAGAGAATAGAATACAGAATAATGGGAAAGAATGGAATGGAATGGCATAGCATGGCATGAGAGCAAAGGGAAGGGAAGAGGAGATGGAGAAGGAGAAGAGAAGAGACAAGACGAGAAGAGAAGAGAAGAGAAGAGAAGAGAATTCTTTATTGGCCAAGCGTGATGGGAAACACAAGGAATTTGTCTCTGCTGCATCATCTCTCAGTGCACATGCAAGCAACAAGTGATAAATCATGATCATAATCATAAAATACAATCATCATTTATCCATTAAATGACAGTCATTCAGTGAGTTTTACCCCATTTTGTGACCTTTCTTGCCACAGTGCTTAGGTGAATCCCTGCAGTTGTTAAGTTAGTAACGCGGTTGTTAAGTGAATCTGGCTCCCCCGTGGACGTTGCTTATCAGAAGGTTGCAAAAGGAAACACTGCAACCGTCCTAAGTACATGCCAGTTGCCAAGCATCTGAATTTCAATCTGATCAGCTCGGGGATGCTGCAACCTCTGTGAAAAGCGCTCATCAGTCACTTTTTTCAGGTCCGCTGTAACCTCAAACGGTCACTAACTGAATGGTTGTAAGTCAAGGACGGCTTGTATAAATCTCCCGTCATCTCCTTGACAGCCTCTTTCTCCACCCATTATGCAGCTGGAGGCTCTGCTGCCTCTTATCCGCTCGTTCCCTAAGCAGCATCTCTTCGTCCCGTCTCCCAAGGTCTTTCTCCCATGCCATTATACTCCTTCCCTCTAGGGGGACACGTACCGTGATCGGGAAATAATCTTTCATGTATCGCCAGACGACCGAATTCCGCACCCGGTGGGAGCGCCGCCCACCTTTGCTCGGGGTGTCCCAGTCGAACGCCCACCAGACAGCATAGAGGGCGCTGATCAGCCAGAAGCGTGTGAAGAGGAGGAGGATGAAGAGGGCAATGGAGCACTGAGCTGGAGGAAGAAAAGGGAGAATTGTTAGGGGTCTTTCACATTAACACGTTCGGTTCCCTAATCGGGAATAACAGAGCTGGAAGGGACCTTGGAGGTCTTCTAGTCCAGCCCCCTGCTCAGGCAGGAAACCCTATTCCAGTGGTGGCAAACCTATGGCACGGGTGCCAGAGGCAGTACTCGGAGCCCTCTCTGTGGGCACACATTCTGTTGCCCCAACCTTGCCTCCCCCCATGACCCCCTCCTCACCAGCAACCTACATGGATGTAAGGACCCACCCCACTTTGCATCTTAAGAAGACAGAACTCTTGGAATAGCTCTTCCAACAGGAATCCTTTATTAAGAGAAAATGGTTGCAGGCATGCTAGACAGGACTTGGGGTTCAAGCTCTCCCATTCAAGGTTTTAAGGGGTTCCCCAGTAGTCCCACCCAATCAACCCCCCTTCCAGTGATAGTTTCAAGTATCACAATTCCATCCCCTTTCTTCTTCCGTCTGGATGGAGACTTCAGATAACTACATGAAAGGCAATTACTCTTCTTTGATATGTTAAAGCTTAGAGGCCACAATAAACACACATTCAGTCCTTTGAAGTGTGCTGAAGGAAGTGAGGGCCATAAAGCCCCTTTGCTCTCCCCCTTTTCTCCCTCTTATGGCAGAATCCAGAGAAGGCAGAATTGGGAGTTTCTATGTTTGATAATTAAAGATGAAATATAATTGGATTCTGACATCCGGCCCCTCTTAACAATAAGAGAGATCCACCTGAAAGAAAACACAAGTAAAAAATTTAGTTAGGCTTGTTAGGATACTCTGTGTGAAACTTCTTCAATAGCTTCGGGGCTCTGACGTGACGTTTATGGACCCACTCATTTTGTGAGGCAGGGAGGTGTTTCCAGGCAACTAGGTACTGAGTTGTTCCACGATATCTCCTAGAGTCAAGGATCTCTTTTATTTCGAAGTGTTGTTCCCCCTCCACCATGATTGGAGGTGGTGGGGGGGGGATTTTTGGCCGTAGAGGTGACTGATGCTCTCTTTTCAGCAAGCTGCAATGAAAAATTGGGTGTATTTGCCTGAGGTTTTTTGGTAATTCTAATTCTACTGTTACTGGATTTATGATCCTTTTAATTGGAAAAGGTCCTATATATTTTGGTCCAAGTTTTTTACAGGGCTGTAGGGACTTTAGGTATTTTGTAGATAAGTACACCATTTCTCCTATAATGAATGGTGTAGGCTCAACCCTTTTTTTATCGGCTTGTGCTTTGTATGCCCGCCTAGCTTCATCTAGTGATTTTCTGACTATTTGCCAGGTGTTTTGTAGGTTTTCCATCCATTCTTTCAGTGAAGGGATCGTTGGTTCTTTTGGGGTTAACTCTGGCATAGGGTTGAAACTTTGGCCGTTGGCTATTTGAAAAGGAGTGTAGCCTGTGCTGGATTGGACTGCATTATTGTAGGCAACTTCTGCAAAAGGAAGTAAGTCCGTCCAATCACTCTGTTGGAAATTTAAAAAACATCTCAAATATTGCTCAAGTACCGACTTGCAGCGTTCCGCTTGTCCATCTGTCTGAGGGTGATGGCTAGATGTCAGTCCCTGAGTGGTCCCTAAGAGGGATAAAAATTCCTTCCAAAATGTAGACGTAAATTGCACTCCCCTATCAGAGATGATGCGTTGGGGTGCCCCGTGCAATCTGTAAATGTGCTGGATAAAAAGTTTTGCTAAGGCCTTTGCAGTGGGAATTTTTTGGCAAGGGATAAAGTGCACCTGTTTGGAAAATAGGTCCGTGACTGTCCAGATAACAGTATTCCCATTGCTTTCAGGCAATTCCACTATAAAATCCATGGCTATTTCCCTCCAGGGGGCTGAGGGACTTGCCACTGGTTGTAATAGCCCTGGCGATTTCCCTTGCAACCTCTTTGCTGATGCACAGGTTGGGCAGCTGGCAACATAACTTTCTATGTCCTTTTTTATTGATGGCCACCAAAATTGCCGTTTAATTAAGTGTAAAGTTTTTACAAATCCAAAATGCCCTGCTGATTTTGTGTCATGGCAAAGTTGCATGAAAGTTAGTCTTTGAGTTGTTGGTATATATAACTTTTCCCCTACCCAAGGCAATCCGTCTCTCATTGTGCACACATGTTTGTTTTTCTGGAACCATCATCTGTTTCCAAACTTTTTCTGAATTCAATCCCAGTTTGGCTGTCCAGTTGTGGTTTTATTTTGGCTTGGGTTCTTGTGGTTACTGGCGCTGCCAGTTGTGACTCTGCCATTATTGGTCTAGAGTCTGTGGTTCGTGCGCTGTTATATTGGGGCATGCGAGATAGTGCATCTGCCAGGAAGTTCTTTCTTCCTGGTAAATGTTTGAGCTTAAATTGGAATTGGTGAAAATGCTGGGACCAGCGGGCTTGTTTGGGATTGAGTTTCCTGGAAGTTTTCAGGGCTTCTAAATTTTTGTGATCAGTCCATACCTGGAAGGGGATTTTGTTGCCTTCCAGGAACTGTCGCCACGTGAGTAATGCCCAACGTATCCCATAAGCCTCCTTCTCCCATACGGGCCAGCGCTGTTCTGTTTCCGTGAGTTTCTTAGATGTATATGCACAGGGTTGCAATACTGCATCATCATTTTCTTGTAATAGCACAGCCCCCACTGCCACATCACTTGCATCTGCCTGTATTATGAAGGGCTTGTCCATATCTGGGTGCCTTAGTACTGGTTCGGCAGAAAAAAGTCTCTTTAGTCTCTCAAACGCTGCTTGGCACTCCATTGTCCATGTTAGTGGCTGGCTAGGTTTTACTGAGGATGTTCCCTTCGTTTTTAGTAAGTTGGTGAGGGGCAAGGCTATCTGTGCAAATGAGGGGATGAATTGGCGGTAAAAATTTGCAAAGCCCAGGAAACTTTGTAGTTGCTTTCTTGTGCGGGGTGGTGCCCATTCTAATACTGCTCTGACCTTCTCTGGGTCCATTTCAATGCCCTGTGGGGATATGCGATAGCCTAGGTAGTCTATCCTTTCCTGGTGGATTCGCATTTTGAGAGTTTGGCATATAGTGAGCGGCTCGCAGCTTTCTTTAAAACCGCTCTGACAAGTTTGACGTGTTCTTCTTTTGTTTCGGTAAAGATAAGAATGTCGTCCAAGTCACAAGGACCCCCTTAAACAGGTGCTCCCTTAGAACGTCATTGATTAATTGCATAAAGACTGCAGGGCCCCCTTGTAATCCAAATGGCAAGACTTTGAATTGATAGCACCCCATGGGGCAGTTAAATGCAGTCTTCCATTCGTCCCCTTCCTTGATTCTCACGCGATAGTAAGCTTCCCTTAGGTCTAGTTTAGAAAAAATTTTCCCTTTCGATAGGTGTGACAGCATGTCTTTCATGAGGGGCAGCGGGTATAGGTTGCTTTCACTGATTGTGTTCAGGGCCCTATAATCCACGCATAAACGTAAAGAGCCATCCTTCTTCTCTCTAAAAAGGACCGGGGCAGCCACTTTAGGCTTAGCTGGTTCAATGAAACCTCTCTCCAGGTTTTTTTTTATAAATCTTTCCATTTCCCTTCCTCTTCTTTGGGCTCATGGAGTATAATCTGGGCTTCGGGAGTTTTGCCCCAGGCTTGAATTCAATGGTACAAGTCTGTGGGTCGGTGGGGGGAGCTCATTCGCCCTCCTCCGCACTGAATGACTTCAGAAAGGTCCCTATATTCCTCTGGTATTTCTGTTAATCTTTTTTCCTCTCCTATGGATGCTTTTTCTATTCTTGATTCTGGTAGCCTCCCTTGGGGTTTTAAGTCCATAGGGTCCCCCTTCGGGAATTTGATTTCTGTCGTCCTCCAATTTACCCAGGGGTTCCATTTTTTCAACCATTCCATCCCTAGAATCATTGGGTATTCCATACCTGGGGTCACCACAAACGTTAAGTCCTCTTCATAGTTGCCCAGGGAGAGGTGTATTGGCAGAGTGGCTAGGGTAGCTGGCAGCCCCCCTGCTATGGATCCATCTAGCTGGCCAAATGAGATTGGTTGTTCCAGTCTCCTGGATGGGATGCCAAGAATCCCCCACTAGTGTTGGGCTAACAATGACCCAAATGGCAGCGGGTGCAGCCAGAGTTCTATTAAGGCTTACTCAACCTCTTACAAGCTACCGGGCAATGGGGAGGGATAATATAGTAACTGTTTTGGAAGCATGGGTTCTGTGATGCATCCACTTACCAGGGGTTCCGCCCTGCCGAGCTGTCATCTGAGGCACTTCCACCGTCCCTGTGGTGTAGGCTGGATTTCTTCCTCCTTTGTGACGCTATGAGGTGGGGGTTTCTGCAATTTACATCATTCTCATGGCCGTTTCTTTTGGCTTAGCTGAAAACTTTCCGGGTTTGTTGATTGGGGATCTGTCTGGGTTGTGCTGAGGGGCCCTTGAGCGGCATTCGATGCCCTTCTCTTCAGCACTTGAAACACCCAATTTGCTTCTTGGCTGTATCTGATGATTTCACCGGTTGGTGTGTCAGCTCAGGCGGGGGGCGGCTCCATTGTTTTCTTCGGCGGTGCCTCTTCAATATGTCGATCTCTGCTTCCTCTGCCAAGACGTACCATTCCTCAAGTCGATGTGGGTCCCCTCAGGGCAGGCAAGCATCATATAGATCATAGTTTAGTCCGTGTTTGAAATGGACAAGGAGGATGTCTTCTGGCCAATTCAGTTTGCTGGCAATGGCCCGGAATTCTTGTGTATACTCGGCCACTGGGCGTTTGCCTTGCCTCATCGTTGTTATTCTTTCACGGGCTTTGCGATCAGCCAGGGGGTCTTCAAATCGTCTTCTCAAAGAGGACATGAAACGGTTGAAGGTACTGAGTTCTGGGGCATTGGAGTCATGCAAGTTCACTACCCAATCCGCAGCTGGTCCATCCAGGGCAGATTGCACGATCCGGATGTGGGCTTTGTCGCTGGGAATGTCCTGCCCATATTCCTCCATGTAGCTGAGTACTTGGGTTAGGAAAAACCCCAAGCGTGTTGGCTCCCCTTTGAATTTCACCTCAACGGTGGACGTCTTGGAATGGATCGGTGCCTCCGTTGTGGGTGGTAGTGTCTTCCGTCCAGATTGCCATCTGTTGTCCGGTAGGGGGTGGGGGCTCCTGGATCAGTAGATGTCCCTGGGGTT